>NC_057353.1:15405000-15527500 GCF_016509475.1 Prionailurus bengalensis | reverse complement strand
TATTTAATGAACACAGGTTCACTACTTGGGTCATCCAGGAGTTTCAGTTAATGAATTTACGTTTGAATGAGGATAACACTCCTGGACAAGAAAATAGGGAATCAATAGAGCTTGAAGAAAATAGTGTGCATGATCTAGCTGAGAACAACAATCTATGAGAAAATTGAGAAGAACTTTCTAGTCAAGATGGTGTTGTACTCAATAATAAGAAGACAGACAATAAAAGAATAGGCCAAAAATTTAGACACTTCAAGAAGATATTTGGTGTCATATAAGCATCTGAAAAGATTTGCAACATCATTAATTATTAGGAAATTAGATATCATTTAATACACACTAGAAAAGCTATAATACTGTTACATACAGTAACAAATGTTGATGAGAATGTAGAGAAACAGAAACTCTCATACATTGCTGGTGTTAATGTAAAATGGCACAGCCATTTTGGAAAGCAGACTAAAGTTCCTTAAAATGACCTGTACACTTTGCATAGGACACAGCAATTCCATTCATAGGTATCTACTCAGAATAAAAACATTTGGTTCACACAAAATGCTTTTATATAAGAACATCCATTACAGCATTATTTATAATAGCCAAAAACTGAAAATAACATAAACATCCATCAACTAGTGAGTGGATAAACAAAATGCAATATATCCATTACAATAGAATACACAATAAAAAGAAACAAACTTGATATATGCAAAAAAAATTTATTAATGTCAAAGTATTATGCTAAATGAAAAAAAGGACCCCCAAACTGCATTTTAATTATTTTATTAATATGACACTTCTTAAAAAGCTAAAATTTTGAGATGGAAATTGGATCATTAGTTACTTGGTTTGGAGGTGAGGGAAATAGGAGCACAGATTAATGGAACTGGGCATGAGAAAACTTTTGGGGGTGATGGAAATGTCCTAAAACCAGATTGTGGTGATAATTACACAGTGGTATACATTTATCAAAACTCATCAACTGCACACTTAAAATGAGTAAATTTTATGGCATATAAATTACATCAATAAAACTGTTAAAAATTTTTTTTTATGAAATTTATTGACAAATTGGTTTCCATACAACACCCAGTGCTCATCCCAAAAGGTGCCCTCCTCAATACCCATCACCCACCCTCTCCTCCCTCCCACCCCCCATCAACCCTCAGTTTGTTCTCAGTTTTTAACAGTCTCTTATGCTTTGGCTCTCTCCCATTCTAACCTCTTTTTTTTTTCCTTCCCCTCCCCCATGGGTTCCTGTTAAGTTTCTCAGGATCCACATAAGAGTGAAACCATATGGTATCTGTCTTTCTCTGTATGGCTTATTTCACTTAGCATCACACTCTCCAGTTCCATCCTGTTAAAAATTTTTAATGGCATTTTAAATTCATACCTTAAATCCTCAAAATCCACCATATAAATATCTGTCAATAGCAGATAAACATAACTTTTTAAAAATCATTGCTCTTAAAATAACAAAATTTTGTAGACCAGGGATAAAACAGCTACAGGAAGCAGCAAATAGGACTGAAACTGGGGAGTGGGGAAGTCTGGGTTGTAGACCAGACCTTCTATTTTCTATTGAGTAAAATAGTAAACTACATGAGACAGGGAACTAGAGCCATGCTTACTGCTCAAAATCAGGAAGGAGGGTGTGGGGAAATAGGTTCTACTTAACATAAATGGGTTAGAAAAAAAGCTTAGAGCAGAAAGCCACCACCATGGAGTGAAAGTGCCCAAGATTAGCTAGCGAAATATTGTAATGGGATCACAAGTTACTTGTTATATCACCTGCAGGAAATTACTTTCCATCTGACACCAATATACTACTGTACTTTGATTACAAACACCACTTGCCCCCCAGGTCCTTTGCTTCTTACACGAGTTAATGATTACTGTCTGATTGTTTTCTCCACGTCCATGTGTGTAAGATCTTGTTTTCATCACATTCACCATGTGAGTAATATTTTGTGAGTTCAATAAATACAGAGACAAAAACCCCTATTTGAGGCTCTTGTCTCCTCCTGGACATTAGCCTCTCTCATATTCAATTCTGCATCCACTCTCTTGCTGGCCAAGAGAGAACTCCAGACTCATAGTCTGTGACAGTAGGGTGAAGTTTTCCTGCTTTTAAGCAGAGGTCAATATTGGGAAGAGGAGCATGTATCAGGGAGCTGCTACTGACTACTACCTAGGGCTATTATTTATATATGAAGCTTTATTCTTTAACAACCTTGACACCAGCAAATAGGCCATGTATTCACTAATATGTTGATTGGATGGATCATGATTATATGCAATACTGACACAAGGTAGAAGCCCTGAGCAGCCATGATAAGATCTATTTATGAAGTGAAACCTTAGAAGCCAAGTGGGCATTACCACAAAACCTCTGGAAAAAGAAAAGTTCACTGGGGAAGAAAGGGAATCAAAATTGCCAACTCAAGAAGAATCTCCAAATAATTATTTGTCCTAAAAGTCATGCTTAAAAAGGTAGCCTAACCAAATGTGACCTTGGAAGAATACACCACAAATAAAAATAATAACAGTATGTGTATAAAAAAAACTTTCAAATGCATAGAATTTTAAAAAGTTATAATAGGGTCAGTAATCATTTAAAAAATTAAGAGTTAGAAAGCCAAAATTTATATAAATAAAACAAATAAGTAGATATGTAATAGAGCCAATTAAACTTTTTGAAATAAAAAAATCAATAAATGCGATAAACTTTTATTGGGAACAGTTGAAGAGAGATAATATTAAGAAAATCACCCATAATACAATAT
Organism: Prionailurus bengalensis; assembly: GCF_016509475.1. NCBI lineage: Eukaryota > Metazoa > Chordata > Mammalia > Carnivora > Felidae > Prionailurus > Prionailurus bengalensis. The sequence continues at coordinate 15,524,717 of NC_057353.1, read as the reverse complement.
AGGGAGAAAAATGAGATTAAAAATGTAATAGACTAGGTAAATACATGTAGAATAAACTCCAGAAGATACAACATATATTCCCCTGGGATTTCTAGGCAAAGACAGTGGAGAAAATGACAGAAAAAAGTAGTATGCAAAATGACAGCACACTTTGTAGTGAACAAAGATAACTGTTATTAAATCTCCTATTTGGCATTACACCAAAGCTTTGGAGCTTTGGTAGAATAAGTAGAATAAGACAAGAAAATGTGGGCAAAATGGGAAACTTTTTTGAAAAATATAACATTTTCTGACTCAAGAAAAAAGGCCAGAATAATTTTATAACCATTAAAAAATTGAATTTGTGGTTAAACTTTCACTAAAAAAATACACTGACTCCAATAGTTCCATGAATGTTTTCAACTAAATGTTCAAGGAATACACAAATATATCTCATTTTATGAGAATACTATAAAAATACATTATGGGTTCCATTTTTATGAAATTCAATCACAGTCAAAACCAAGTGACCAAAGGCAGAACAGTGATTGCTGAGAGCTACAAATGAAGAATATGCCAGAAATGAGTGCATAGGGGAAATTTCTAGGCTTATGGAAATGTTCTAAAATTGTTATCTAAGAGCGTATTTTGATGTAGTTTGCTGTCTGCATGTTGTATTTTACTATATAAAATACTATTTAGATGTACTTTCAGAATAGCAATGTGAGGAGCTCCATGGATCTTCTCTGTAGCAAAATAACTATAACTGGTACCAACTATATTAAACACACACACACACACACACACACACACACATACTAATTTAGTCTCTAGAAATTATCCTAAGGGTATATAGCAAATGGAGATAAAGTTATTTAAGAAAAAGTACTGAATCTCAATAAGAACAGTGAGAGTTTATGGCACATGAGCCATGACCTTCCTCTCTTCCCAACTCTTACAACTCAAAATGATGTAATATCTACTCCTCACTAATGTGGCCAAGAAGATAGGGTTGTGTTCTGTTGCAGTTCCCAGACCAGCACAGTAATTTCTCCCCAGGAGGGGTAGGCCAACAGTATTTCTCATTCCTCAGACTCCATCTTGCAGAAACTGTAAAGTAGACAAGCATGGTTGAAATTTCTGGGGCTTTCTTCTCCACCTGGTCCCCATTTGTAGGACAGAAGCTCTACTCTAGGTTTGGCAGAAGAATACTGGGCCTTGATAGCACCTGTCCCGGCTTACTCATTGGGCTTAGGCTCAATGCCAGGAAAGCCAAGCAGAGAAGCCCAGGGGCCACTACTGCAACTCAGTACAACACTTGCACAGCAGAGGTATCTGTCTTCACCATCAGACTCAGAGACAAAGAGAAAATCTTGAAAGGCCAAGAGAACACTTAATCATGTACAAGAAAACCTCAATAAGATCAAGAGCTGAACAATGGAGGACTGAGGCAGTAGCAAGACAAGTTCAAAGTGCTGAAAGAAAAAGTCCTTGTTAATTAAGAATTACATATTCAGCAAAACTAATTTGGAAAAGAAGAAAAAATAAAGACATTACCAAATAAACAAAAACTGAGATGTTTCATTGTTAGCAGACTCACCTTACAGGATATACAAAAGGAAGTTCTTTAGACTGACAACAAGTTATAGCAGAGAGCAATTCCAATTCACATAAAACAGAAAATAAAAAGCATAGAATACAAAGAGCACTAGCAAAGATAATTACATAATTATAAGAAGGTATAAATGCATATTTCTACTCCTTTCTTCTCTTGAATGATTTAAAATAAATTACATAAGACAATATATAATATACAATGCATGTAATTATATTTACTGCTGGAACTATAACACATAGAAAAGTAATATATGTTAAAATATATTATAGCCCCACAAGGGAAGTGGGTGGAGCAAAGCAGGCTTGAACTAAGGAAGCTATATTATTGGTAATTTAAATCCATAGACACAAATAAAAAAAACAAAAACAAAAACTGGTAAATAAGAAAGTTAATCTTATTTTGTTTTTATTTTTTAAACTATATTTTTATTGCTTTTGTTAAACAATATTTGCAACAATTATTAAAATTCATTAAAATCATATGTTCTAGGGACCATTCCATTTTGTGGTCCAAAATGACTAAGCATTTTGTGCCTATTTCTCAGTCTTCAGGCTATCTATTTGACTTAGGTACCACCACTCTTCACATTTCACAAATAAGAAATTGAAGCCCAAATGGGACTGGCTACCTGCCTGTAGTAAGAAAATTAATTTTAAAAATTGTAAATATATACTTGCTCTTCTTTCTTTTTTCAGGTTCTTTAAAAAATATAACAATATTTAAAATAATAATTGTAACAATATTCTATTCTATTCTACTGGGTTTATAACACACAGGCATAATACGTATAACAATAATAGTACAAAGAAGGTAAGGAGGGTAGAGAGCTAAGTTAGAGTAACATTTCTATGTCTTATTGGAGATAAGTTATTATAAACTTGAAGTAAATTCTAGTAAGTTAAGATGCAAGTTATTGTAAGTTATTGTGTTGTGTGTTAAGAAAAATGTAAAAAGATATAATAAATAATCTTTAAAGAAATCTTTAAAACATTTACTTAATGTAAAATAAAATAATAAAGTAGGAAGAGAAGACCAAAAGAAATTAAAAAAGAATGAAACAAAAAAATAAAATGGCAGATAAAAATCCAACAATATCAATGACAACATTAAATGTGAATGAATTAAGCAATATAATCAAAAGGTATAAATTGTTATGCTGAACTTTAAAAAGCAAGATCCAGCCATACACTGTCTACAAGAAATATATTTAAAATTTTTTAATGTTTATGCATTTTTGAAAGAGAGGAAGACAGAGTACAGGTGGGGGAGGGGCAGAGAGAGAGGGAGACACAGAATCTGAAGCAGGCTCCAGGCTCTGAGCTGTCAGTACAGAGCCTGACGCAGGACTCAGATCCACAGATGGCAAGATCATGATCTGAGCCGCAGTCAGACACTTAACCGACTGAGCCACCCAGGCGCCCCTACAAGAAATACATTTTAGATGCAAATATACAAATAGGTTTGAAAGGATGGATAAAGATGTGAACAACAACACAAGAGAGCTACACTGACAATAGTAATATAAAAAATCTTTAATAAAAATGTTACAAGAGCTCAAGACATACACTGTGTAATGATAAAAGTGTGCATTCATCAAGAAGATATAACAATATAAACAGATGCACCTAAAAACAGCCTCAAATACATGAGGCAAAATATAATACAATAAAGGGAGAAACAGATATTTCAACAATAATAGAAATTCAATACTGCATTCTTGATAATAAGTAAGACAACTAGGTACAGCACCAATACCAATCTAGAAGACTTGAACAACACTATAAATCAACTACACCTAACAAACTTCTATAGAGTACCTTATCTAACAATAGCAGAATACACATTCTTCTGAATCTTCTCAAATGCACATATAACATTATCCAGAATAGAACATATGATAGGGATAAAATATATCTCATTAAATTTAAAATGATTGAAAGCATACAAAGTATTTTCTCTTACCATGATAGAATAAAATTAGAAATCTAAAACAGAAGGAATTTACTTCCAATTTCTGGGCCAGCACGTAAGGAGCTTGAAAGTTGTCAGTGCATCTTAGCAACAAGTAAAAGAGCTGAACAAACTGAAAATCAACAACCTTTCTTAGATATTGGAATTATCAGACTGGGAATTTAAAATAACTATGATTCATATGCTAAGGGCTCTAATGGAAATAGTACACAAATTACAAAAGAAAAATATTGGCCAATGTAAGTAGAGAAATGGAAAATCTAATAATAGACCAAAAAGGAATGTTAGAGTAAAAAAACAATACAATAATAAAAATGAAGAATACTTTTGGTGGGCTCATTAATAGACTGGACATGGCTGAGAAAAGAACAGTGAACTTGAGAACATGTCAATAGAAAGTCTTACAATTGAAAAGCAAAGAGGAAAAAAGACATAAAAAATGGAACCAAAAAAATGGAACAAAACATATAATAGCTGTGGGACAATTACAGAAGATGTAACCTAGGCATAGTAGGAATACCAGAAAGAAAAGAAAGAACTATTTGAAGCCATAACTGAGAATATCTCAAAATTAATGTCAGCCTTTAAACCACAGGTGTAGGAAGTTCAGGGAGCACTTTATCCAAGCAGGATAAAGTCTTAAAAAAATCTATACCTAGGCATATCCTGTAAAATTGCAGAAAATAAGAGATAAAAAGTCTTGAAAGTAACCAGAATATTTAAACACACACACACACACGCACACACACACACACACACACACACAACCAACAACACAAAAAAACAAGCAGCTTACCTATGGAAGAATAAGAATTGGATGTCTCCTCAGAAAATGCATGCAGGAAGAGGGAAGAGTGTTGAGTGAAATATTTAAAGTGTTGAAAGAAAAAAAACACTAAAATTTTATATCCTACAAAATTATCCTTCAAAAGTGTAGGAGAAAGAAAAACTTCTCAAACAAAACTTGAAGGAATTTGTTGTCAGTAGACTTGGCTTGCAAGAAATATTAAATGACGTTTGCCAGAGAGAAGAAAAATTATATTACAGAAACTCAGATATGCATTAAAAAAGGAAAAGAATTATGAAGGAATAAGTGAAGATAAAGTAAGAACTTCTATTTTTATTATTTTAATGGTCTGATAATTAATAGTTTGTTCAAAATTATGAAGCAATAATATTCTATAATAAAATATGTTGCTATATTTTATATAAGCTATACAATATACTATATTATACAATGATTATGGCTTATGAATCATTAGAATGGATGACAGCAGTGATGTAAGGGGTCGGAGGGAGAAATTAGGAACACTTTGTTATTATAATGACATTTATACTACCAGTGAAATGTTATAGTGACATTTAAAACTAGAATTGAATTAGTAATACATATATATAGCAAACTATAGAGCAACTACTTAAAAAAGTTTAAAAAAAGCATAATATGCTAAGCAAGGGAGAAATAGAATCATTTCACATGCTCATTTAAAACAGAAAAAAGGCAGAAAAAGACAGAAAGACAATATCAGGAACAAAGAACAAGGGCAACAAATAAAAAAATGGGTAACAAATATGTTAGACATTAATGCTACTATATAAAAAAATCATTCTAAATATCAATTATCTAAATCCATCAACAAAAGAGTAGAGATTGTCAGAGTGGATAAAAAAACAAAAGACCCAACCATATGTTTGTTTAAAAGAAACTTTCTTTAAGTATAAAGACATATAGATTAAAAAAGAAAGGACTAGAGAAAGATAAGCCATGTTAACACTAATCAAAAGAAGTAGTTATAATAATGGAGTAGTTATAATAATCCACACATCCATTGACTACAAACTATAGAATAATCATATAATCACATCCATAAATGCAAAAAAAATTTTTGACCAAATCAACACGCATTCATGATAAAAAAAATTCTCAGCAAAATAGGGAAAGAAGGAAACAATAACACTGTTTGCAGATAACATGATTATCTATATAGAACATCCAAAAGAATTTGGAAAAATGAAAAAGCCCTAGGACTAAGGAACTATAACAAAGTTGTAGGATACAAAGTTAATATACAAAAGTCAAATACTTTCTTACATATCAGCAATAAATAAGTGAAATTAAAATGTAAAAAAAAAGAGTAAAATATTATTTACATTAGTACTCCAAAAATGAAACACTCAAGTGTAAATCTAACAAAATATGTACAAGATTTAGATTAGGAAAAGTATAAAACTCTGATGAAAGTCATCAAAGAACTAAATAAGTGAAGAAATATTCCATGTTCATGGATAGGAAGATTCAACATTGTCAAAATACCAGTTCTTCCCAATTTGATCTATGGATTCAACACAATCCCAATAAAAATCTCAGTACATTATTTTGTGGACATTGAAAACTGATCCTAAAGTCTACATAGGCGACAAAAGACTCAACATAACCAACACAATATTGAAGGAGAAGGACAAAGTTGGAAGAATAACATGACCCAACTTTAAGACTTCCTATAAAACTCCAATAATCAGTGTGGAATTAGTGAAAGAAGAGACAAATAGATCAATGGAACAGAATAGAGAGCTCAGAAATAGACCCACACAAATATAGTTAACTGGTCTTTGACAAATGAGCAAAGGCAATACAATGGAGAAGATAGTCTTTTTTAAAAATGGTGCTGGTACAACTGCATATCCACAAGGGTAAAAAAAAAATGAATTTAGACAAAGACTTTACTCCTTTCACAAAAACTAACTCAAAATGGATTACATACCTAAACACAAAAATCATAAAACTCCTGGAAGATAATATAGGACAAAATCTAGAGGGTCCTGGGTTTGGTTATGGCATTTTAAATAAAGCACCAAAGGCACAATCCATGAAAAAATAATCAGCAAGTTGGACTTCATTAAAAAAACAATGAACAAAAATATCTGTTTTGTAAAAGGCATTGTCAAGAGAATGAGAAGACAGACCACAAACTTGGAGAAAATATTTGCAAAAGACATAACTGATAAAGGGCTGGTATTCAAAACATACAAAGAATGCTTTAAACTCAGCAATATCTAAATGAACAACATGATTTAAAAATGGGCTAAAGATCTGATCAGACACCTCATCAAAAAAGATATACAGATGGCAAACACACATATGAAAGGATGTTCCACATGATATGTCATCAGAAAATTACAAGTTAAAACAATAAAAAGTCATTAGAGAGGTAATTAGAATATCTTTAAAATGGCTAACGTCCAAAACACTGACTCACCAAATGCTGGTGACGATGTGGAGCAACAGGAATTCCCATTCTTTTATAGTGGGAATGCAAAATAGTATAGTCACTTTGGAAAACAGTTTGACAGCTTCTTACAAAACTAAACAAACCATATGATCCAGCAATCATGCTTCTTGGTACTTACCCAAATGAGTTGAAAAGTTATGTCCACACAAAAACCTGCACATGGATGTTTATAACAGCTTTGATAGTGATTGCCAAAATTTGCAAGCAGTCAGATGTCCTTCAATAGGTAGATGGATAAATGGATGGTACATCCATACAATGAAATATTATTCACTGCTAAAAAGAAATGAGTTATCCAAACATGAAAATATGTGGAGGAAGTTTAAATGCTTCTTACTAAGTGAAAGAAACCAATCAGAAAAGGCTACATACTGTATGACATTCTGGAAAAGTTACAGTATGGAGACTATAAAGAGATAAGTGGTTGTCAGAGCTTATGGGAGAGCGAGGGATGAATAGACAGAGCAAAGAATATTTTTAAAGCAGTGAAATTATTCTGTATGATACCATAATGGTGGATACATGTCATTATACATTTGTCAAAACCCATAGCATATACAACACCAACAGTAAACCTTGATACTAAAACTAAACAAAGACATCACAAGAAAAGTACGGACAATATTATTAAAGGATATGGATACAAAAAAAGAAACCTCAACAAATGCTAGCACACTGAATCGAGCAACATATATAAAAAAATTACATACTATGGCCAACCATTAGTGCAATTTTGGTTTAATATACAATAATCCATTAATGCGATATGCCATATTTATAAAATGAAGGGGAAAACTCCACATTATCATCTCAATAGATACAGAAAAAGCTTTGACAACATCCAATACTCTTTCGTTATGAAAAACACTCAATAAACTAGGAATATAAAGAAATATCCTCAACTTGATAAACAGCATCTCTGAGAAATGCATAGCTAATATCATACTTAGTAATGAAAGACTGAAAGCTTTCTACCTAAGATTAGGAACAAGACAAGGATGCTCACTCTCACTACTTCTATTCACTATTATACTGAAGGTTCTACCCAGGGCAATTGGAAAAGAAAAAGTAAAGATCATCCAGATTGGAAAGAAAGACTTAAACTATTTTTATTTGAACATGATATGACATTGTATATAGAAAGTCTTAAGGAACCCACTGAAAATTATTAGAACAAATAAATGACTTTGCAAAGTAGTAGGATACAAGATCAATATATAAAAAACATTGTATTCCTATACACTAGGAGAAAATTATCTGAATATGATTATTAAGAAAAATTTTATGTATAATAGCATCACAATGAATAATACTTAGGAATAATTTTAATTAAAAAGTAAAAAACTTACACTCTGAAAACTACAAAACATTACTGAAATAAAGAAGATTTAAGTAAATGGAAAGATATCTCATGTTCATGGACTGAAATGCCTGGTATTTTTTTAGATGGCAGTATTTCCCAAATAAATTTACAGACTCTTTTATCACACACATTCCTTGTCAAAATCCCATCTGATTCTTTATAGATTAATAAACTGATCCTAAAATTCATCTGAAATTATAAGGGATCCCAAATAGCCAAAACACTCTTGAAAAAAAATAAAGTTGGACTCATAATTCCTGATTTCATAACCTGCCACAAACCTTCCATAATCAAAACAGTGTGGTGCTAGCATAAATATAGGCATGTAGACCAATGGAGTAGATTTGAGTATCCAGAAATAAACCTATAAATCTATGTTTCGCTTATTGTCAACAAGGGTGATAAGACCATTCAGAAAGGGAAAGAATAGTCTCTTCAACAATGCTGGTGGGTCAACTGGATAGCCACATGCAAAAGAATGAATTTGGACTCTCATATCACACCATATAACAAAATTAACTCAAAATGAATCAAATACCTAAATAAAAGAGGTAAAAGCATAAAATCCTTGGAAAAACATAAGAGTAAAATTTGTGACCTTGGATTTGGTAAATGATGAAAGAAAAATAGATATATTGGACTTATTAAAATTTAAAACTTTTGTGCAAAGGACACAAACAAGACAGTGAAATAAAAATTTACAAAGTAGGAGAGAACATTTGTGAATTATGTATCTGATAAGAGTCTAATATTCAGAATACATAAGGAGCTCCTACACTGCAAGAGCAAAAAGTCAAAAACCCACTTAACAAATGGGCAATAGAGTTGAGTAAACATGTCTCCAAAGAAGATATACAAAAGTCTAGCAAGTGCATGAAAAGATATCCATCATCTTTAGTTATCACAAAAATGCAAATCAAAACCACAAGGACATACCACTTCACAACCAGTAGAATGTCTCTAATGTTCTAAAAGTGTTTTTTAAAATTACAAGTGTTAGCAAGTATACGAAGAAATTGGGCCTCTTGCACATTGCTGCTGGGGGTATAAAATGGTACAGCCACCATGGTAAACAGTTTGGCAGTACCATAAAAATGTTAAACATAGAGTCACCACATGACCTGGTAATTTCCCCTTCTAGTTACCAAAGAGAAAGGAAAACATACATCCAGACAAAACTTGCATATAAATATTCGTATCAGCATTATCCATAATCATCAAAAAGTGGAAATAATTTAATGTACATAAATTGAATACAATAAAATATTATCCAGCCATGAAGAGAAATGAAATACTAACATATGTTACAACATAGATAAACCTCAAAAACAATATTGTAAGTGAAAAAAGCCAGATGCAAAAGCTCACCTATTATACAATTACTTTTATATAAATATACAGAATTGGTAAATCCACAGAGATAGAAAGCAGGTTAGTAGTTGCCAGGGACTTGAAGGGGAGTGGGGAATGACTGCTTAAAAGGTAGTGAGTTTCCTTTGGTGCTATTAAAAATGTTTTGACACAGAAGTAATGACTATACAACATTTCAAATGTACTCAATGCCACTGAATACTTTTAAATATTTACTGTTATGTTATGCGATTTTCACCTTAGTTTTGCCTAAAAAGGGGGAAAATGTTTCATGGACCTAAATGTAAGAGGTAAAAGTATAAAAGTTTTAGAGAAAAACATAGGAGCAAATCTTTAGGCAGTTGGATTAGGAAAAGTATTCTTAGATAAAACACCAAAATCATAAGTGACAAGGGAAACGTTTGATCAACTGGACTTCTCAAAAAGTTAAAAGTTTGTGCTGTTAAAATATTATCAAGAAAATGAAAAGACAACTGACAGAATAAGAAATAGTATTTACAGATATTATATATGATAAGTCTTTTATCCAGAACAGAAAAGACCCTTTCAATTAAATAAATAAAATCATCAAATTTTAAAATGGGTAAAAGATTTGATACACAATTCTCCCAAAAGATGCACAAATAGCTAAAAAGCCAATAAAAACGTGCTTAACGTTATTAGTCATTAGAGAAATACAAATCAAAACCACAATAAGATACTAAATTCACACCCATAAGGAGGACTATAATGAAAAAGAAAAAAATAATGAGTGTTGAGGATATAGAGAAATTGGAACCTTCATTCATTGCTGGGGGAATTTGCAAATAGTCTGGCACTTCCTCAAATGGTTAAACATAAAGTTCCCATATGATCCAGCAATATATGCTTGAAAAATAAAGACACATGTCTACACAAAAACTGGTGCACTAATGTTCGTAGCAGCATTGTTCATAATAGCCAAAGAGTAGAAACAACTGAAATGTCTTTCAACTGATGAATGGGTAAATAAAACGAGGTATATCCATACAATGAAATTCTATTTAGCAATTTTAAAAATAAAGTACTGATACATGCTATAGGATGGAACCTTGGAAAGATTCTAAGAGAAAGAAGCCAGTCATAACCCAAACATAGTGTGTGAATTTACTTACGTGAAATGTTCCAAATAAGCAAATCTACAAAGAGAGAGAGTAGATTCATGGCTGCCTAGGTCTGAGAAAGTATGAGAGAATGGGATGTCTGGAAGGAATGGAAGCTTAAGGGCATAAGGTTTCTTTTGGAGATGGTGAAACTGTCCTAAAATTAGCTTGCAGTGATTGTTGTACAACTATATGAGTATACTGAAATCCATTGAACTGTGTACTTCAAATGGGTAAATTATATGGCCTGTGAATTATACCTTAATATAGCTTTTAGTTTTTAGACTCTTATCATTTAATTATGTTGCTTTCTGATAATTCTAGTTTAATCCAAGAATAAAATTTAGAGGCTTTATAGCAGTAGTTCTCAACTGGGGTTAATTTTGCCCCCAGAGTACATTTAACAATGTCTGGAGACATTTTTGTTTGTCACAAATTGGAGGACAGGAGATTCTACTGGCTTCTAGTGGGTAGAGGACAATGATGCTTCTTAAAACCCTGCAATGCACAGGACAGTCTCTTATAAGAAAGAATTATCTGGCCCCAAATGTCAACTGTCCTGAGGTTGAGAAATCCAGACCTAGAGAAATGAAAGGGAAATATATCATTGACATCATTCCCTATTACCATTAATTCTGACAAGTAGCTTATACAAAAAGCAAAAATATTAGCTCATGTATGTACAGGGTGTAGGGACTACTCGGTGCCCATGTGGTAACCATGGCCTAGGGGCCTGGTTGCCCTGTAGGAAATAGTACAAAAAAGTACATTATTGTAGTCTAGAAAGAATTACCTTCTAGAGTAGTTGGTAGGCCTTTAATGTTAATAAGGCCCCTCTACCAGTCTAATAGTTTCAAAATCAGTGAGCCCATAGCTCTGGGTTTCTCTTAACCTGGCAGATTCATTTTTTTTAATAGGTAAGTCCTCAGGAAGAAGTGGGAGGCATCAGAGGCCTGAATCCATTTCTTTATTTGTGTCTTTATCACATATGTTAATTGCACTTCTTGTTTGCTGACTTGATGGTAAATCACAGTGAGTGCATCTGAAAATAAACAAATAAATAAACGTATCTAACTCAAAAGAATGTTACAAATACTAAATAAAATATGTAGCTAAAGAACCTGGAAACTGCCAGTGATTCAAAAAAATGCTAGCTACTTTTACTGTTAAAAAATATCATTTGAAATTTTAGCATAAAAATAAAAGACATCTGGGGAAAGTTCTAACAAAGATGTATAAGATATTTATGGAAAAGTTATAAACTTTATTGAAAAGCATTAAGAAGACTTAGAAGTAGAGAGAGATCTAGCTCATGAGTAGGAAGATTTGATATTTAAGTCAATTATTCTCAAGTAATCTATACATTTACTCCAACTCCAATCAAAATCCCAGTAGGAAACTTTTTGGAACTTGACAATCAGATGCCAATATTTATATGGAAGAGCAAAGAATGAAGAACAACCAAGAACATTTTGAGGGAGGATATAGCAAAAGGATTACGTTCCCTGAGATATCACAAAGCTATAATAATCAAAACAGTATGGTATTGGCTTAGGAACAGGTAAACAACCTGATTTAGCCTGGGTTCCTTGGGCAGCAGTATCACAGGCAAACGATTAGTTTAACTGCTTGTGAAGGAAGGTAACCCCAAAAAAGCAGCAGTGACTGAAAAGGGAGAGAAGCAAGGAAAGAGAGAGTCACTGCAAGATGTGTTGCTGAGCTGATTACTCGAGGAAAGTGCAAATTTGCAGAACTGTCTTTGAAGAGGCTGAATGAACTATTGTGTCTCAAGATAATCTCTTCAGGGGAGGAGGAAGAATTTATCCTGAGGTCCCAGTCTTACTGACCAATGTCCCACAGGGCATGAATTGCACTCCCAGATTGTGAAAAGTTGGGGAAATCCAATGGCATTTCAGGTTACAGCATCAAAAAGGAAGCCCCAGAGGTGACAGATGTGCAGTGTGGGCAAGAAATGAGGTGCTATTAGGTTTGCCTGAATGAAGCTGTTCACAGTCTTTGTAGAGCTAGTCACCCCAGCGGCAGCAATAGATAAAAGTGGATAAAGTTTCCCAGGCAGATGAGAACATGAGGCTCTGGAGCGGCATAAATAGAGTGAGCATTTGTCTCAGCTTACCTGCCATATCTCCGTTTATGTTCATCATTCTATTATGATTGTTAGTAGTCTCACTTTCACTCTCAGAAGTATCCCAGTGTGGATGATAAATTAGATGGTCACCATCCACTTAAGAGAAATCTCATAGGTAGAGCTGACTAAACAGAGTTGAGGACACAGATACAGAGCCAGGAATATATGGAAACTATGACAGAGGTAGTTTACAAATCAGATTAAAATAAAGTTCTAGTAGGGATGCCTGGTTGGCCCAGTTGGTTGAGAGCCCAATTTTGGCTCAGGTCATGATCTCAGAGTTTGAGTTCGAGCCCCACATCAGGCTCTACACTGACAACTCAGAGCCTGGAACCTGCTTCAGATTCTGTCTCCCTCTCCTTCTGCCCTCCCCACTCATTCTCTCTCTCTCTTTCTCTCTCTCTCTCTGTCTCTGTCTCTGTCTCTCTCTCTCTCTCAAAAATAAATAAATATTTTTTTAAAAATTAAAAAAAATAAAGTTCAGGTAAAAGTGTCTATCCAAGTTTGGATGGGGTGGGAAGGATTCCCTTCTCATACCATGTATAAAAGTAGTCGATGTGAAAAGGAAATCCATAATACTTTTCAAAGGAGATATAAGAAAATGTATATATTTTTTTCTTTTTTTAGGACTCCCTTTCTAGAAACCTTCACCAACATTTTTATCTTTTTCCAAAATTAACCCCAGTTAATTGATTTTGTATACTGTGACCTTACTGAATTCATTTATCAGTTCTAGTAGTTTTTTGGTGGAGTCTTTAGGGTTTTCTATGTAGAATATCCTGTCATCTGAAAACAGTGAAAGTTTTACTTCTTCCTTAACAATTAGGATGCATTTTATTTCTTTTTCTTTTGTGATTGCTGTGGCTAGGATTTCTAGTACTATGTTGAATAAAAGTGGTGAGAGTGAACATCTTTGACTTGTTCCTGATCTTAGAGGAAAAGCTGTTTTTCACCAATGATGTTAACTGTGGGTTTTTCACATAGGGCTTAACCTACCTTGTTGAGAGTTTTTAAAATCACAAGTGCAAGTTGTACTTTGTCAAATAATTTTCTACATCTATTGGAATGATAATGTGATTTTTATCCTTTCTCTTGTTGATGTGATATATCACACTGATGATTTACAAATATTGAACCACCCTTGAATAATGGGAATAAACCCACTTTATCACGGTGAAAGACTTTTTTAAATGTATTGTTGGATTTGGCTTGCTAATATTTGTTCTGGACTTTCATTTCTTGGGAGTTCTATGATTACTGTTTCAATTTCTTTGCTGGCAATCAGTCTATTCAGATGATCTCTTTCTTCCTGATTCAGTTATGGGAGGTTTATGTTTCTAGGAATTTATCCATTTCTTCTAGGTTTTCTGATTTGTTGGTATATAATTTTTCATAATATTCTCTTATCATCCTTTGTAATTCTGTGGTGTTAGTTGTTATTTATCCTCTTCATTCCTGGTTTTAACAAGGTCCTCTGTCTTTATTTATTTTTAATGAGTCTGGCTAAAGGTTTATCAATTTTGTTGATCTTATCAAAAAGCTAGCTCGTAGTTTCATTGATTTGTTGTTGGTTTTTTTAAGTTTATATTTTGTTTATTTCTCTTCTGATCTTTATTATTTCCTTCCTTCTACTGTTTTTGGGGTTTGTTTGTCCTTCTTCTGGCTCTTTTAGGTGTAAGTTTAGGTTGTTTGAGATTTTTCTTGCTTCTTGAGGTAGACCTGTATTGGTATAAACTTCCCTGTTAGAACAGCTTTTGCTGTATCCCAAAGATTTTGGACCATTGTGTTTTCATTTTCATTTGTCTCCATGTATTTTTGGATTTCCCCTTTGATTTCTTGGTTGGTCCATTCATTATTTAGTAACATGTTATTTAATCTTCATGTATTGGTATTCTTTCCAGATATTTTTCCTGTGGTTTATTTCTAGTTTAATAGTGTTGTGGTCAGAACATGGTATGGCTTCAATATTTTTGAATTTGTTGAGACTTGGCCTAATATGTGATATATCCTGGAGAATGTTCCATTTGCACTTGAAAAGAATATGTATTCTTCTATTTTAGTATGTAATGTTCTGAATATATCCATTAAATCTATCTGGTCCAATGTTAAATTCAAACCCATTGTTTCCTTGTCGATTTTTTTGTTGGATGATCTATCCATTGATGTAAATGGGGTGTTAAAATCCTCTACTATTATTGTATTGCCTCCTTTATGTTTGTTATTAACACTTTATGTATTTGGGTGCTTTCATGTTGGGTGCATGAATATTTATAATTGATATATCTTCTTGTTGGATTGTTTCCTGTATATTTAGATAATGTCCTTCTTTGTCTCATGTTACAGCCTTTGTTTTAAAGTCTATTTTTTTCCAATATAAGTATTACTACCCTAACTTTCTTTTTGCTTTCATATGCATGATAAATGCTTTTCCATCCCTTCACTTTCAATTTGCATTTGTCTTTAGGTCTGAAATGAGTCTGTTGTATACAGCATATAGAGGGGTCTTGCCTTTTTATCTATTCTATCACCCTATGTCTTTTGATTGGAGGGTCTATCCATTTATGTTCAAAGCAACTAGTGTATTTATTGGAAATGTACTTATTGCCATTGTGTTACTTGTTTTATGGTCGCTCTTGTAGTTATTTTCTGTTCCCCTTTTTCTCTTGCTCTCTTACAGTTTTCTGGTTTTCTTTAGTGATGTATTTGGATTCCTTTATCTGTTTTTTTTTTTTTTTTGCATATTTATTCCTGATTTAATCTACGGTTATCATTAGGGTCGTATATAATATCTTATGCATATAGTAGTCTACATTAAGTTGATGGTTGCTTAGGTTTGAACCCATTTTTTACTCCTCTCCCCCACCCTGTGTCTTATGTATATGGTGTCATGGTTTATATCATTTTATTTTGTGAATCCCTTGACTTTTTTTAAATAGATTTCCTTAATTTTACTTCTTTTGTCCTTCCTACTTTTCTTACTCCTGCTTACAGTCTTTCCTTTCCACTCAAAGAGTCCCCATTAACATTTCTTATAGGGATGGTTTAATAGTTATGAATTCCTTTAACTTTTGTTTGTCTGAGGAACTTTATCTCTCCTATTTTGAATGGCAGTCTTGCTGGATAGAGTGTTCTTTGTTGCAGGTTTTTTCCTTCTAGCACTTTGAATATATCTTGACACTCCCTTCTGGCCTGCAAAGTTTCTGCTCAAAAATCAGCTGATAGCCTTATGGGGTTTCCCTTCTATATAAGTATTTTCTTTTCTATTGCTATGTGTCTTGGTGTGGACCTGTTGGGTGGATTCTATTGGGGGCTCTGTGCTTCCTGGATCTGGGTTTCTATTTTCTTCCCCACATTCAGGAACTTTTCAGCTATTATTTCTTCAAATAAATTTTCTGCCCCCTTTTCTCTCTCTTCTCCTTCTGGGATCCCTATAATGTGAATGTTATTATGCTTGATGGTGTCACTGAGTTCCCTTAGTCTATTTTCATTTTTTGTTATTCCTTCTTTCTAATCCTGTTCAGTTTGATTGCTTTCCATTATTTTGCCTTCCAGGTTGCTGATCCATTCTTCTGCTTCCTCTAGTCTACTATTTATTCCACCTAGTGTATTTTTTTAGTTTATTTATTTATTTATTTATTTGAGATAGAGAGCAGGGAAAAAGCAGAAAGAGAGAGGGAGAGACAGAATCCCAAGTTGATGAGGGGCTCAAACCCACAAACCATGAGATCATGACCTGAGCCGAAATCAAGAGTTGGGCACTTAACTGACTGAGCCACCCAGGCACTCCCATCTAGTGTATTTTTTTCCACCTAGTGTATTTTTAATATCAGTTACTGAGTTCTTCATCTCTGATGGGTTCTTTTTTATGTTTTATATCTCTTTGGTAAGGATCTCCTTGAGGTTCTTCCACTCTTTTGTCAAGTCCAGTGAATATCTTTATGACCATTACTTTAAGTTCTCTATCAAGTATATCCATTTCTTTTAGCTCTATTCCTGTGATTTTTGTTCTGTTCTTTCATTTGGGACATATCCCTCTGTCTCCTAATTTTTTTCTAACTCTTTGTGTCTGTTTCTATGTATTAGGAAAGTCATCTAAGTCTCCTGCTCTTGAAAGTACTGGCCTTATGAAGAAAATTCTTATGGTACCCTGTAGTTCAATATCCCTTGTTCACCAGAACCTGGCATCTGAAGAGGTATCTTCTATGCGTGTTGTTTGTGCCCTACTGTTTTGTATAAGCCACTTTTACCTTCAATCCAGTCATCTCTAATGACTCTCTTTGCCTGTTGTAGACAGGGTTTGGTCCCTGTGTTGTTAGTGGGCAAGTCTGGGGCTGCCTTGGGCTTGAGCTGAGTCAGACCAGGCATTTGCCAAAAATGTGGTATCCCTGAACTTCAGGGCAATTTCCCTGTTTTGTCCCTTAAGAAGCTTTATTTAGTGCACGGGTCCTGTAGTCAGACCAGATGTCTGCCCCCTGCCCGCTCCTGGAGCCACAGTTGGACTGATATGTGTGGTTACCTTCCCTCTCCCTGGGACAGAATCACTTTGGAATGGTTCTGGTTGCTTGGATATCATCAGGCTTGTGGAACCTCTTTTGATGGGCTCTGGCCAGTGGTGTATTGGAGGGGAGAGGCCTGCAGGGGATCACAGGACAGGGTATGGGATGCTAGCAAGGGTTGGGCAATTTTTCTGTGGGAGGAGACCTGGAACCAAGTCCTGGCTGGAAGACCCATGTTTGCAGGAGAGCCTAGGGTAGGCATGTGCTGTTAACAAGTTTGGTAGCCAATACTGGCTCTGTGTTGATTCCTGCAGGTGTCTATGTGTCTAGGTTGGGAGGTGGGGGAGGAAAATGCTACTTGCCAGATCTTTTTTTCTTGGAGAAGTCTCCCAAAGATCTGTGCCCCCACAGTGCATGCTGAGGTAAGTAAACAAATCTCCCTCCTTTATATCCCAAGATTTTTTCAAATTGCTGCTTCAATTCTGTGTCTCTGCAGGGTGTTTGTTGTGTTGCCTCTTTAAAAGCTGAGACTCTGCTCTCCTGGCTCTCCCAAAGCCAGGCCTGCTGATTTTTAAAGTTCCAGGTGTTATGCTCCACTGATTGTAAGAACTCATGAAATTAGGTCCCTCTGTTTTTCAAATCCAAGTGTTATGAGAATTCATCTTCCCCGTGTGGATTCCTTGTGTCTGGGGTGCATGGTGTGAGGGTCTATTTCTCTCCTTCTGTACACCTGCATCTCTCCCTCCAGAAGATAGTCCCAAGGGTCTATTTGGCTAACATTTCTGCACTTCCTGCCCTCTTCAGTGGACTTTTCTCTACATTTATCTGTAGAGAGTCTGTTCTGCCAGTCTTTGGGTTTTTTGGGAATTGATGTGGGCGTTATCTAGTTGTATCTGTGGGATGAGGTGAGATTCGGGTCCTCCTACTCTATTTTCCCTGGAAGTCTAATAAAGTTTAAATAAAGTTTATTTAACCCTGCCAAAGCTAGTAGGTTAATAAGTGCTGGACGTAATGATTGAAAACAAATCAGCCTAACTCCAGCCTTAGAGCTATGCTCCTTTCTTGAGAAAAACTGTACCTAAACTTTTAGTTACATACTCATACCAATAGGAGAAAATAGATCATTTGCTACAAATATTTATTATAAATTTTATCTGAAATACTCTAATAGTATGTTATGTACATTTCAGATAATAAACAAAAAAATCAAAGAAGGGTTATAAAAATAGAAATACAAGTTATACTAAACTTTCTCTGACTTCAGATTATTATTCTTGTTATCTGTCTGTGTTTGTCTAATTCTAATTTATATTCCTTACTCTAGTGTAAAATATATTATTTTGCCTATAGCAGATACTCAATAAAGGTTGTGAATAAAATATTATGAAGTTTTACTCTATGCTGTTATACCATATACTCAGTGTTGTAACATACTGACATATTTGAATGCAAACGTGCTCAAAAGCAGCATCCTTGAATTGATTTTTAATATATCTGCTAGCTTTCAGCTGCTAAGGGTCAAGCTTCAGTCATCTTCCTCAGAGCATTAGTTAAAAGAGATTTTGCTATATAGCATGAACAGCTGGTATCCCTAAAGGGACATTTGCAAGGAGAAGGAGGAAGATCCTCAAAGGCATACATAATCCATTCAAATTGTTTGCTTATTTCTCCTATCTGTAATCCTATAGAGAATAAATGCTGTTGTGTCTTTAAAAATCCTAGATCTGATGGGGGAATTTTTGATTGTTTAATAACCATGGATCTCAATTTTTTTCCTCGATGAATGGAATGACGTATAGGTGTGGATCTTCAACCTGCAGGTGATTGTCTGTGGACTGGATAGAAGTGTGTGTTTTATTTCCTTCCCCACCAGATGAGAGGGTATAAAAGCAGTCACCTGTCAACTCACTCCAGCAATGAAATTCAGCAGCCTATTGTCCCAATCACTGCTCTCAATCACCCTAAACGGCCTCCAGAGGCCATCATTATTATAGGACATGTTCCTAAGAGTAGATAAATGGAACTCCACCTGCCAGCCTGCATAGGGCAAGATGGACATTCTTGGCCAAAAATATGAAAGGGCCTGGAGCTTTATTGACATTTACATCAAAAATAGTTAGCAATGAAAGCAGCTGTTGTGGCGTGCTTTCACCACGACGTGTTTGGAATATGCTGTGAATTGAAATACAGACCTCCTGACAAGCAATTTACCTTCTGTCAGTCTCCATGTGCTTGCAGCATTACTGGGTACTCGCTGTGATAGGCCACTTAAAGCTGCACATGTGTACAGTTTGGATGAAAGATTAACTACAATTTGAGGCAGGAAGTAACGAATTGTGGAGTGTCATTCATAATGGCCTACATTGTCATCTGCAGGGTGACACTATAGCAAGAAGGTGCCTCTGTTGTGACTGCCTTATGGAATCAGATGCCATTCATTCTAATGAAAATCTGACTACAATTCTAATAAGCAGAGTGCAAGACATCTCAGGACTGGAAGCATTAATCTGCCTTGTTTGTTGACATTACAGGGATGACTAAAATGCCATTATGCAAGAGATTCTTTCAGAAGTGATTCAATAGGGGCAATTGCAACACAATGTATAATGGCCCAGAACAAAAGATGTGCCAGGAGTTAATTTCTATATTTATTCTTCTCAGTTGGTTCAGTACACTGAATTCTCCCTCCCTTAAAAAATTGCTACTAGGTGAGATATTATGATGTCTCACGAGTAAAGTACAAATGGCTTTGCTTAGGTAACATGTGGAATTTCAGCCTCTTTGATGGAAAATTCTATATCAAGTTTTGGTGGCATTTCAGAAAGCAGCGTACCATTTATTATGAATAAGAGTATATACTTGGCTGCTCTTTCCCTAGAATTGTTGCCCTAAACCATGCTATCTACAGGTCTAGAAACAATATTCAGTCAAATCTAAAGAAAAATAAATAACTGATATAATTTTTCCTCCCCTGGCTAAGAAGGTCATCATTTTTCATCTGATAAATCTCTCAAAAGTCCATGGGCAACTTCCAAAGCTGATATTTCTACAGAAATCGAGCACCTTATGAGTCATTATCAACTTTATCAGTCATTACACATTTGTTTTTGAAAAGAGGACAGAGTTTCATTTTCTTCAATAAGTGTGGTGAAGCTGTTCTGTGTCTCTTCTCTTTCACTAACGTGATCCTTTGGGTTCCTTGTTTAAATGGCTAATGAGGAAACAATCCATAATAGTTTAATTCTTTGCAACTCAGGTGGGAAGAAAGCATTCAGCACAACGATATCTTCAAATATCCAATGCTCTTGTTCTTATGATTATGTATCCAAGACCCTGGCAGTTGATTATCAACCTACAACCATGCCAGTATCTAATTCTGTGATTTTCACTTCACTTTATGTCTAGAATCATAGATTGTGTGTGTCCAGCATTTCTACTTCTGCTTCAGAGCAAAGTATGGCCAAAAGTATTTAGTGAGCTTGGGAATCTAGACTTTCAACCTCTTCTCTGTAGCCTAACTGCTCTGGGAATCTAAAACTATCAAGAAAAACAGGGTTTTGTTTGTTTGTTTTACACTCTAATTTTCCAAAAAAAAAAAAAAGAAAAAAAAGGAAAAAAAAGAAAAGAACAAGGTGAATATTATCACTAGTCTCTGATGTATACCAAAAGATTTTTACTAAACTTACTTCAGAAGCACATTCCCATTAATAACAATTCCAAACATGTTCTTATGAGTATAAATATATGCGTGTATTCCAGAGACCACAAATTCACAGAATCATTTGTTGTGATTGGCTCTTGGGCATTTGGCAACTAATGTTGGCTCAACCTAGAAAATTTATGTGAGGTGAGTTCTAACAGGCTTGTGTGTATCAAAGCAGGGGTGATACTGTGGGTGACTTTCACTTTCAGTGAAACTGCCTTAATTGAGTCTTTTGGTAGCTTCCAGCCAATAAATAGCTGAAGGAAATCACCAGCAGCTGTCTAGCTGCTGGCAGACATAGGCTTTAGGGCAGCCATGCAAATTAGCATGTTTCTGGAGCCCCTCCCAAAAAACAAATGGACTGCAAACACCAAAGTTTCCATTGAATGGCTTACTTTTCTCAGGCCTGTTCCTAATTCCTATTGCTGCTGTTGACATTTACCCCCAAATTTTTACAATTTAGTGTCTTTATTTAAGCAATACAAATCTATTACCTTATAGTTCTAAAGATCAGAGTACAAAAATGAGATGTACTCACCTAAAGTCAAGGTGTCAGAAGAATTATGTTTTTTTCTGGAGGCTTTAGAGCGGGATCTGTTCCTTGCCTTTCCATTTTCTAGAGGCCACCTGCACACTTTGGCTTGTGGCCCCTTCCTTTATCTTCAAAATCAGCAATTTTTGACACTCCTCTCTAACTCTAACACTCCTGCCTCTCTCTCTCTCCCTTTTAAGGATTCCTGTGATTATCCTGGGCCCATCTGGATAATCTCCTCATCCAAAAACCTTTAATCACATCTGCAAAATCTCCTTTGCTTAATAAATAAAGGTAGTAATAGGTTCAGGGGACTAGAATGTGGACATCTTTGAAGGACCTTATTTATAGGAATTTTGGGGAATGCTTTCTGTGTCCATTGCCTTTTTCCCCTTTACAGTCTTCAGAGGTAGTGATGGCAAGGAGGACTATTTTTCCCACATGTGAGTGAGGAAACTGAGGCTCAGAAATGCTCATGACTTGCCCAACCCCATACTGCTTTAGGCAGAATTGTATGCCCAGGGTTGCAAAAGGAATGTAAAACTCATCACTTATTTATTTTTTTAACTCTCACTTTTTACTCCTCCTGTATGAGGAGAAGTGGGTTACCCCAAAGGCATGCAGAGAGAACCTGGTCCCACTTGATGATATTGCATCTGGCCAAATTCTTTTCGTTGCCAGCGTCTCACAGCCAGAGTCTCTGCTTTCCTTGGATTCTGAAGCTGGGTTTAATAGAGGCCAAATCTTTCACTTCCCTTTCTTTATTCTCCCATCTACTCTTCTTCTTAGGCTTATCCTCCCAGAAGCACCCATGCTCTTAAAGAATCCATACTTCAGCTCAGATCAAGAAGTATCTTAAAAACAAATATTATTTATGGGACACAGCATTAGGCGGTAGTGTTTGGTAGATTAGAGGTAAAGAGTCACATTACAATTTCAATAGTACAATAGTAAGATCAGGGTTCAAATCTCAATATATTCTTTTCAATCCAGTAACCTTGGCTAGATTGCTTTGTGATTTTCTGAGCCTCAATACTCTTTACTTCAAAGAGGTGATAATCTGTCACAGTTGTGATAGATTGAAAAGAATGACATGATAGTACCACACTGGCATGTGGAATGTTTAACATATGATTTTTTTCCCCTCTTCTTTCTTATTGCCCCAGAGAAAAGAACAGCTGAATCACAGACCCAAATTAGGGGTATTTGCACATTGAAAAAACAGGAGGGGATTTTTTTTGGACAATATTTTACATAGGTTAAAAAAACAAAAACTAACAATTTGGAATCTTGAGTATTACGGCAGGTGCAGAGGTGTTTCTAGGTAAGCATCTTCCAGCTATTTGTCAAATCTCATCATGTAAGTGTAGATGCAGAATTGCAGGGAATTGCAGCCATTCTAGTAAATTACATGGGAGATTTTTTCAGATATTTGATAAAAAATGACCAGGTAATACAAATCTATTTCCTTAATACAGGAGTGCAATGGGGAAGGGGAAAAGAGTAAAATAAAAGTCCTTGTTCTATTACCTTCATTTCATTCTCTTTCATTCTATTCAATTTCATTCATGATTTGCCCATATATTAACTTCTTAATATTTCTCAAACATTTACTGTGTGCCACTTGCATGATCCTAGGAATACTATAGTTAATCAAGTTGGTTAAACCTTGGTTGGTTTTCCAAGATGGCATAGACAAGGAATAACAATTAAAGAGAATGAGTACTATGATAAAAGTATGCCAAGATGCTTTAGGAGAAAAGTGAAAAGGTATCCATTCTAGCCATTAAGATAAGAGTCAGGAATATCTTCCTGGGAAGGGAATAGCTAATATGGGAACTGAATAATAAGTAGGATTACCCAGGACAGGAGAGAGAGGAGCAAGGGTATTTTAGGCAAAAGCAGAATATATGCGAAGACTTTAAGAAGAGAGCATGTGGCATGTTTAGGGGGCTATAAGACATTCATATGGCTAGCGCAGTTTGTAAGATGTCAGGAAATTAAGAAATATGCTATCCCTTTCTGCTTCCACAGGCCCGTTAGCTCTCTTGAATAGCAAATGTGGACACCCTCTGCCTCCCTTACTTACCCACACTCTCCCAGGAAAGAGGACATACAACTGTTTTCCTACCAGAGAAAACTTCCCAAATGTTTTTCAACTAATCTAAAATCTTTCCCCCAGAAGCACTAACCATTTTCCCACACCTCTGAACCCATATTTTGGTGGAAATAATGCTTCAGATTCTATCAGAGTGACTCCAATCTTATTGTATAAGGTTAGAAAATATGGATTTTAAAAATACAATGGGCACCCCATTGGAATTAAGCAGAAAGTGCTCCACAATTCCTTTACTTGGAGACTTACGAATGCAAAGTGTGCTCCAGTCAGGAGAGTGAGTGGCTATACATCTACTGAGTGAATGCCACTTTAGGAGTCAGCCTGAAAACTTCCCCCTCCCCTTGTCACTGTCAATACTTCTTTCTCTTTTTTTTAATGTTTTTTATTTATTTTGAGACAGAGAGAGACAGAGCATGAGCAGGGGAGGGGCAGAGAGAGGGAGACACAGAATCCGAAGCAGGTTCCAGGCTCTGAGCTGTCAGCACAGAGCCCAATGCGGGGCTGAAACTCAGGGAGTGTGAGATCATGACCTGAGCCGAAGTCAGACGCTTAACCGACTGAGCCACCCAGGTGCCCCAATACTTCTTTTTCTATAACAGAAGTAGATTGCTGACTTCTATAAAACAATCATACAAGAAGCAGGAATTAGGCATTATAGGTGATCTGTCTTTAACCCAAGGGAATTTATTCCACACAAAGACTTAGGAGAAGAGAAAGAAGACCCCTAGGTAGTGTGGTACATATTGGAGTTTGGGTCTTTTATGTGCTGGGGGACCAAAAGCAGGAAGAGTTGGAGGGTTTTCTGCTTTACTTAAGGTATATCTTTTCATATGGCCTATCTTTTGAAAGCATGAGAGCCAACAGAGTAGAATACAAGGTCCTATCTCAAAGCAACAGAACCATAATAGAGGAAAGCGTGGGAAGTTTTGAAGCTAGGTGATCTAGAGGCTGAACAGATGAATCTGTTTCCAACAATAGAGCTGGGAATTGGATTTAATAGACCTCCAAATGGACAGGGAATAAAACAATTGCAAACTTAGCTAATCAATTCTTTATTGGTAAAGAATCAGATCTGAATAGCAATCTCTAATATACGTGAAAAAGAAAAAAAAATCACACACACACACACACACACACACACACACACACTAACATGGAATACACAGACAAGAAGAATAAACAGACAAGAAGAATAAAAGGCAAGAAGTTGAAAATAACTCCATAGAACAAGGGGAATGGAAAGACTTTGACGAAGAAGAGAACTCCAAAAGTGATTTACTGTAACTCAAAAAAATCATAAAACTTCTTGAAAACTCAGTAGGATATAATAAAATATAACCTTTATGAAATGGGAATTCATATGTAGAGAAACAGAGGAAAGAAAAAACAGTGAAATAAAAATGATATGAGTATGTTAAGGAAAACTAAAACTAAGCTAAAACACATCACAAAATTACAATGAAAAGTACAGTTGACACTACATAAAATCAAATCAGCAATAAGGAGGACAAACTTAAGATTTTCCCTTGCAAAGAAAGATAAAATAATGAAGAATTAAAACAAATGAGAGGTGGTGGTGGACCAGAAATTGCAACATAGCCTCAAAATTACACTACTGCTTAAGGAATAAATCAAAACAACTGTAACAAAAGCAAGCATCCAAAGACAAAATTTTTTTTTTTTTTTAATTTTTTTTTTTTTTTAATGTTTATTTGAGACAGAGAGAGACAGAGCATGAATGGGGGAGGGTCAGAGAGAGGGAGACACAGAATCCGAAACAGGCTCCAGGCTCTGAGCTGCCAGCACAGAGCCCGACGCGGGACTCGAACTCACAGACCGCGAGATCATGACCTGAGCCGAAGTCGGCCGCTCAACCGACTGAGCCACCCAGGCGCCCCCAAAGACAAAATTTCAGAACATTTTGGTGAGCTCATAAAAGACCTGAGGATACAGATTTTTAAATGCACACAGGTTCTTTGCAAAAATCAATGAGAAGTATGAACTCAGAAAAAGCATTTGACAAAAATCCAACATGTTTTCATAATAAAAATTCTCAACAGGTTGGGAATAGAGAGAAATCACCTCAATGCAATAAAAGGTATATATGAAAAGCCCAAGGTTAACCCCATACTCAACAGTGAATGACTGAAAGCTTTCCACTAAGATTAAGAACAAAACAAGGAAGCTCACTCTTCCCACTTTTATTTAATGTAGTACTGGAAGTCCTCACCAGAGAAATTGGGCATGAAAAAGAAATAAAAGGGAACCAAATTGAAAGCGAAGAAAATTATCCCTGCATATAAACCTTAAAGACATTACTAAAAACAAATCAAAACAAACCAAAAAACAAAACAAAACTATTAGAGCTATTAAAAGAATGCAGCAAAGTTACAGGATACAAAATCAACATACAAAAATCAGTTTTAACCCTACAAAATACTAATAACAGACTATCTGAAAAAGGAAATTAGGAAAACAATCCCATCTAGAATAGCATTAAAAAAGTTAAAATTCTTAGGAATAGAGGCTCAGCATTACTAATAATCAGGGAAGTTTAAATCAAAACCACAATGAGATATCACCTCATGCCTATCAGAATGGGTGGAATCAAAAAGACAAAAAGTAACAAGTGTTGGTGAAGATGTGAAGAAAAGGAACCCTTGTTCACTGTTGGTGAGAAGGTAAATTGGTACAGCCACTGTGGAAAATCGTATGAAGGTTCTTCAAAAATAAAAAATAGAAATACCATGTGATCCAATAAGTCCACTGCTACCCAAAGAAAATGAAACACTAATTCAAAAAGATATATGCAACCTTATGTTTATAACAGCATTATTTATACTAGCCAAGATATGGAAGCAACTCAAGTGTCTATCAATAGATCAATGGATAAAAGAAAAGGGGTACATATATGGAATATTACTCAGCCATAAAAAAGGATGAGATCTTGCCATTTGTGACAACATGGATGGACCTAGAGGGTATTATATTAAATGAAATAAGTCAGACAGAGAAAGACAAATATATGATTTGACTTAAATGAGAAATAGAACAAAACAAATGAATAAACAAACAAAAAGCAGAATCAGACCTGTAGTTACAGAAAAGAAACTGATGGTTGCCATTGGGGAGTGAGAAATACAAACTGCCAGTTATACAATGATTAGGTCATGAAAATAAAAGGCAAATCATAGGGAATATAGTCAATGGTAATGTATGGTGATAGATGGTAGCACACTTGTGGTTAGTGTAGCTTAATGTATAGATTTGTAGGGCCACCATGTTGTACACCTGAAGCCAATGTAATATTGTGTGTCAACTCTACTCAAATATAAATAAATGAATAAACAAACAAACAAATAAATGGTTAGGGACAAACTAAGGAGATCAAAGACTTTTACACTAAAAACTACAAAATATTAATGAAAGAAACTAAAGATACAAACAAATGGAAAGATATCCCATGTTCATGGACTGAAATATTTAATGTTAAGATTTCCATACTACCCAAAGTGATCTACACATTCAATTCAATCCCTATCAAAATATTAATGGCATTATTTATAGAAATAGAAAAAACTTTCCAAAAATCATATGGAATCACAAAAGATCTCAAATAGTCAAGTCAATTTTGAGAAAGAACAATGAAGCTGGAGGATTCACACTTCCTGATTTTAAAACTTATTACAAACAATAGTAATGAAAACATTGTGGTATTAGTGTAAAGACAGATAGAGACCAATGAAACAGAACAGATAGC
Organism: Prionailurus bengalensis; assembly: GCF_016509475.1. Taxonomy (NCBI): domain Eukaryota; kingdom Metazoa; phylum Chordata; class Mammalia; order Carnivora; family Felidae; genus Prionailurus; species Prionailurus bengalensis. The sequence goes on along the minus strand of NC_057353.1, from coordinate 15,497,248 downwards.
CTGGAAATAAATCAATTAGTATATGGCCAACTAATTAATCTTTGACAAGATCACCAAGAATACACAATAGAAGAAAGGATAATCTCTTGTAGAAATGGTGTTGAAAACTAGATATTCACATGCAAAATAATGAAATTGTACCCTTATTTTATACTGTTCACAAAAATCAACTAAAAATGGATTAAAGACTTAAACGTAAGATCTGAAATTATAAAAAAGTCCTAGAAAAACACATAAGAAAAAACTATGACATTGGATTTGGCAATGAATTCATGAATTTAATACCAAAGCACATACAACAAAGGGAAAAGAGACAAATAGAACTACATCAAACAAAAAACCTTTTGCACAGAAAAAAAATCAATAAGTAAAATGTCAACATATAAGAGGGGATAAAATATTAGCAAATCATATATCTGATAAAGTTAATGTACGAAATATATAAGAAACTACTACAACTCAATAGCAAAGAAAGTAATAACCTGGTTAAAAATGGGAAAAGGACATGAAAAGACATTTCTCCAAAAGACAGACCTATGGCCAGCAGGTATATGAAAATGTATCAAAGTCACTAATCATCAGGGAAATGAAAAATCAAAATCACAGTGAGATAATAGCCATCCTAACAATCATGGCCTTACAGTTGGGACCTACAGTTTTAATTCCCATAAAAGAATATGCAAGTCATCAGCCTGTGTGAAGCACAGAGGTGAAGCTGAACTTCCTGAATAGTCAGGAGCCACAAAAGACCATATGGTCTGCAAATAAGGGACAAGGAAATGCCACTAGAAATTTGGGAAATGGTAAAGAAACTGGTTATTATAGGGGAGTGGGTTAGGATGGAGATGTGTTAAGAATAAAATAGATCATTAAATGCCCTGAAATATTTATCAACAGATGAATGTGGGATAATTATTTAAAAGAATAAAAATGCTGATCAACTTTTTAAAAAAATGTTTATTTTTGAGAGAGACAGACAGACAGACAGAGAATCCCAGGCAGGCCCTGCACTGTCAGCACAGAGCCCGACATGAGTCTCAAACTCATGAACTGTGAGATCATGACCTGAGCCAAAATCAAAAGTCAGACACTTAATGACTCAGCCACCTAGATGCCCTGAAATGTGGATCAACTTCAGACTGTCCTTGGTATGCATTTTAAAATTTAAAGGCAACTACTGACAGAATGAAAGTAATGTATAACTTGAAAAGAGAAGGAAGCTTTCTAGGAGAGGAAAATAAATAGAATATAAAACATTCCATTAGTCTAATAGAAGGCAAGAAAAGTGGAAGCAAAGAAAAACCAGGGTTAATAGATAACCTTAGGAAAAGGTATGAGTAAATACCTGTTAGAAGTATAGACTCAGATAGAAATATAAAAAAGAAGCTCAAATTTATCTATAAATTTTTATAATATGCATTAAACATAAATAAATACATGGGATGTTTGAAAGAAAAGTGATAGGACAAGTAAGATATATTTAAAAGGAAAACTGGATAGCTCAATAATATCAGAACTAATAGAACTTAATGTAATATGATAAAGAATATTTCACCAATAAAATATGACAACCATAACCTGCATTCATTGCAACCTTGCCTCATATACAAGGCAAAATTTTCAAATATGGAGATCAGCAGAACCTACAATCAGAGTGGTAGATTTTAACATATATCTAGAGCCAGAATCAGTGAGGGTATAGATTTAAACAGCCTAATTAGCAAATGTAGTCCAACAGATTATTCTAAAGACACTGCTGCATTCCCAAAATAGAGGTAACACTTTTATTCTTCACGGAAAGTTGGAATAATCACAAAAATTGACCATGTATTAGGCCCCACAAGGATGTCAAAAATTCTAAAAAATGAGAAATCTATAATGAAAATGGATTCCCCCAAATTTATATATTTGGAAACCAAAGCAAGTCTAAATAATTCAGAGTTTAGGAGGAAAAATCATAATGGAAATTCCAAAATATTCAGACTATGTCATTGTACGTGGTTATTTTAAGAGCCCACTGCCTGCCTGAGTTTTAGTTTGTTCTGCATCACAATGTCTCTTCCCAAAGCCTGACACCCCATGAAGACTTCTGTCTTTCAGTTTCCCCGAGCCCTGTGGGAGCTCTGGAGATTGTTCCTTTTATAGCTCCTGTCATTATTTGCCCACCCAGCAGAGGTTGGCTCTCCCTGTGCCCAGATTAGTGTTCAACAACCAAAAACAACCCTATGAATCTCTGGAGCTCTTTCTCTGTGGCCTGCCCCCTGCCTCCTCTGGTTCTCTGCTCCCCAGATTCCAGCTGCTTGAGCCTTCTCTAACTCCAGCCTCTGTCACCCTGACCCAGCTAGTCCCTTATGGGATCCCTGCTCTGCACGCTGGTCAGGAAAATGTCTCTAGGCAGAAAGCCAGGGCAGCCATTCTCAGGGATCACACAGTCCTGTTGTGAAAGTCTGAAAACAGTCCCAGATATTTTTCTCCAGTTTTTAGTTATTTACATCAGGAAGGCAAGTCCAATACCAATTACTACTTCATAGCTAGAAGCAGCAATATGATGCATATAATTTTAGCATTTTCTTCCCATTCACTATTTGAATGTGAAAATGCCCCTCATGTGAGCCTGTCCTTTTTTCTTCTTTCTCATTTTTTCCCTCATAGTTTCAAAACAATTTGAAATTTGATTTCTAAGTATACTCTAGTTAAACCATAAGTCCAGGATGACAGAAATATTTAAAATGTAGACACTAAACAAACCCAAAGTAGGAGATAATGCCATTTAACTCATTAAGATGAGTATGGTGTTGATGTCTGTTAACATAACACGAAAGACCTACTTTCATCACCACCAACAAAGCAAATAGAAATTCTGGGAGGACTGTGGTAGTAATACTGTGGCCTCATAATTCCTTCCTCCCCCCCCCCAATTATGTGATTCCCTCCCCAAGTCACAAGTGGTAGCAAGTGATAATCTTCTCCATGAGATCATGCTCACAATTATCTTTACTTCTAGTTTTAATCTAGATAGCAACAAAAAGACTTACATGGTCATAGAACTACCGAAGCAAGTTAAGTTACTATATTTTTCACAGCTGAAGTCCTATAGTACCATAGCCATTCTGTTATTACTGTTCCACTCTCTCATTTGGGACAGGTATAATTTGGCTTTCCTCATGCTTGGTAGTACTCTATTCATGGGCCCTTTCATGCTAGCTACTGTGAATACTCACACAAATGCAAATTTCCCAGCGGGTGCTCCATAACTGCCTCCACTCACCTCCCTCCACCAGCCTTACCTACTCTCATGGTACCTGAAGGATCAAATGCTTCATAATTAGGAAAACCTCCTTGAAGCTTCTTTCCCTCACTTCTAATATCTACTGAATAAAAGACACCAACATAGGGAGATTCTTCCTTTGCTTCTGTCTAGCACATTATGTCACAGCAGGCCAGTTAGCAAATGTGCTTATGGCCAGCGTTAAAGATAGGTCAGACCTTTCCTTTTGATGATTTACTACATGGTCAATTGTGATTTAATGATTTATAAGAAATATATATTTGGTCATTCCCGTGACCAAATATATATTTTTCATATATATTTGGTCTTTGGCCACAGTTCCTGGCTCATAGTTCCCCAAACCCTTGGAATTTATTTTGTATGGACAGTGACAAAAGTGTCTATTGTTATGTTAACGAGGTAAATTTTGGACCCTACCTAAAGATGGGTCTAATTGCCAGGGGAACCAACCCTGTGATAAGAGGGGTGGAACTTTCAGTCCTACCCCCAGACCTCCTGTGAGGGGAGAGTGGCCAAATGTTGAATTCATCATCAATGGCTATTGACTTAATCAATCATGACTATGTAATGAAGTCTTCATAAAAACCTAAAAGTACAGAGTTCAAGAACAGGGAAGGGTGACATACCTGTAGAAGGAGGTGCGTGGAGCCCAGTGCCCTCTCCCCATACCTTGTCCTATAGATCTCTTCCATCTGGCTGTTCCTGAGTTATATCCTTTTATAATAAACCAGCAATCCAGTAAGAAAAATGTTTCTTTGAGCTCTGAGCAGCCCTAGCAAATCAATTAAACCCAAGGAGGAGATTCGGAACCTCTGATGTATAGCCAGTTGGCCAAAAGCACAGGTAACAATTGGTGTTTGCAGTTGGCCCCTGAAATTGGAATGGAGTTGGGGAGGCAATCTTGTAACACCGAACCCTTAACCTATGGAACTGATGCTATATCCAGGCAGATAGTGTCAGAATTGAGCTAAGTTGTAGGACACCCAGTTGGTGTCTGTAGCGTTGCTTATGAACACTACAGTGAGGAAATCTCCCCTACTCCCCACGTCGAATTTGGGTCCAAGAACACTAACACCAATGTTTCATTTAAATGAGAAAACGCCATGTACTGGTGAAGAAGTGAGTGTCCTTGGTCCTCTAGCTAAATTCCAAATGTAATCTCTTCTTATCTCTTAGTTTCATTAAAACCTTTTAAAGTAGGTAACAGGCACAAGCCTGATTGTTCTAATGAATGACTAAATAGGGAAGGAGAAGCTACGTGCTTGAAATATTTTTGGTTAAGTTCATGATAGTTTATACTACAAATTACACCCAACTTGGTAACAGTGAAACATTCTGTTTTGTTTATGTGTATTATCTTCTGTTTTATTTTAGCTGGGCAGGTAGCATTTTGGAGGTTTTAGGTTGAAGATGATTGACACGTTAACAATTTCTAGTTGTTGAATTTCTTTAAATCACCCAAAATCATTTTCTTGCATTTAACTGAAAGATTGAAATTAAACATACTATCCTCTATGCTCTATGTTATTTTCAATTTTTATGGCAGATCAAAATAATATGTAGCTTGTATTTATTCACTCTTCACGGCAGATCGTGAAAGAAAAGTTTATGCAGATAGAGCATTTTAAAGTATAATAGCTACCAAGATAAAAAAGACAACAATTTACTTATTTACTTATGAAAATGGCAAGTAGAATCTTCTAAACTGTACAGTTTTTTCTTATGAGATTCCCAAAGAAACTCCATAATAACATTTGCAAATGTTTCCATAAGAAGAAAGTTTATGAAACATGTTTAAATATTTATGGAATGTTAAAAATGAGGCATTAATTGGCAAACAACTTAATTAAAATGCTTTCTCAAGTAATTAGCAACAAATACTTCCCTATCTGTTTTGCATGCCATTTGTTTTGTGTTTGTTAAACCCGCCTGTCAGTCAAACTTTGCTTCAGGTAATTTTTTTGCTCTGTAGGGAAAATCTTCAAAAATTACATCTGAATTTAAAATATTTTGATTATCATTTTTATCTAACAAATTCTCTTTTTCACTTCATCTTCTATATGTCCCAGTAAACCACCATCCTGGGAATTTAGGGCCTGAAGATGAAATTCTGCATCAAGGCATTACTGAGTTTCCAAAAACACTCTCCAGAGAACAAACCGAATCAATCTAGAATCAACAAACAGTGCAGTTAATTAATGAGAACACCATAAGGGAGCTTTTTTAAACAATGTTGACGGCTGCTGCCTCAGGACCGATAGCACCAGAAGTTATTGCTGGTTTGAAAGAAGTGACTCTTAGGGTTCCCCCAAGGCACCTTTTGCTTACATTAGCTATTTACCACAACTTTTCCTTTTATTTGCACCCTTGGGGAAGTACACTTATTTCCTAAATTACTTTTTAAGTGATGCTTATTCCTGCCAGTAGCCTGAGGTACAGAGTGAAGTTACCACAGAGTAAACACAAACAGAAACCAAGTCTGAAAGAGCACTGAACAAGTCTGCAGAAAAATCCTTATACTGTAGAATTGTTTTCCAAACTGCAAGTCCTGAGATGGCTCATAAAGTGTGGGGGCTTCTTCTTCCTTGGGTCAGGTTTAATTAGGAGAGTTTCGAGGGGAGAACTAGGCTGGGGGGATGCTTCAGAGGCAGGTGGTGGTGCTGGGTGTGAACCATTAGGAAGACGTAAATACTTATTTTGGGCAACAAGCCTTATTAAAACTAAGACAACTAAAAGATACTTAAGCCTTATAATAAAGTATTACTACATCTTGGTGTTTAAAGGCGTCAGTCCACAAAGCTAGCTGTCTACAGAATGTAAGGTCCTCGAAGTCATGCACCTGTCTTTTGTTCACTGACTATTCCCAGCTCCTAAAACAGCACCTGGCACATAATAAGCGCTCAAAAAAAATAGCTGTTGAATGAATGATTAAATGACTAAGGATTGAAGTAATGGAAGTTGGTAAAAGAATATCTTAATTCTGCCAGTAATTCCTTCAGGTGCTGACAGGTCCTTAAGGGATCGCTTGTCTTTAGAAGTAGTCATTTGCCATCAATGTCTAATGCATGGTATAAGAAATAAGACCTATGACGTTGTCATTCAATAAGTATTTATATAAAACATACTAGATGTCATGCATTAAACATGAAGATAATAGTGATTAAAAGACAGATTTGGATCCTACCCCGAGTTCGTAGTCTTATGCAGATTCAGATATTAATCTGATAATCATACCAATATATAATTCAACAAATGTGATAAGTGCTTGAAAACAATACTGGGTTCTATGAAAGCATATGAAAGGGTTCAGAAGATTTAAGTGGCCATATAAGGCCATTTTTTTAATGTGATGAAAATATTTTAAATGCAGATAATTTAAGAATGATGTGGAGTTTAGAGAGTCATGAAACATTCTAGAATAGTCATTTCTACATCTTGTGAATTACAATCTCATCCAAACCTCTGAAACAGAGTTATTCAAGATGTCAGCTGCTTCAAACTATGTTATGCAGTTCCAAAATTTTCAAAACTTGTACACCCACATATGACTATTTTAGTAGAATAAGTAGGCATTAAATTCAGTAAATCTTAATTTCTTTCCCTATAATTAAGATTTTTAAATATCTCAGGAAACAGAGAAGATTAACCTTTTATTAATGAATAACAAAATGTAGTTGCTAAACTTTTTTTTAAAAAAAGTTTTAAAAATCTTAGGTTTTATATTAAGTACAATAATATAATAGAAAAACTAGGTATTTATTAACTGCTTTCTCTGCATCAAGAACAATGATAGGTTCTTTTTCTCACACTATTTTATTCTTTACTCACTTTTAATGTTCAACTACATTTTAGTAGTTTTATTAAATTAAAATTTTGGGTTTGTTTTCCAGGCAAGATCCCTGTTAAATTAAATTAATGTTATTGATTTAATTAGTGTAATTTAATTAAATTTATATAAGAATAGATAAGATGAAATATTACAAATTATACTGATGCATTTTTTTAATTTAAAGAAAAATGTGGATATAGACACATAGATAATGTGCTTACTCTCAGTTATATTTATCATTTTGTGCTCAACACATAAACAGTGCTGAACAAATGAAGATGCTCCATTTTTTAAAAAGGTGAATGAGTAAGTCATATACTTGGAGATAATTTAATTTTTCTGTGTGTGTGTGTGTGTGTGCTTGAGAGAGACATTGAGAGAAAGAAGGAGACGACTGTTGTTATCCTAATACTTGTGCTTAATTCTTTTTTATACAAGTTATTTGCCAACTAGTAAAATTGAATTTTATTACTGATAAAGCTACCAGAGTTTGTTAAGAATTATATTTTTAAAATTAATGGTGCCCTGAGAGTTGAACAAAACAAAAAGACAAAAACAAGAGAAGCTTGGATTTTTAGGCATAATTTATGGTGGACACAATTCAATGTTAGAGAGCTTAATGACAGGATATCAAACTTCTAAGCAGTACAGTGGTGAAGAGAAGGCAGGTCTATACACATTGCTGTTTTACTCCACCTATTATGCCTCTATTCAGAAATACCCAACTGCTTATGTCTTGGTGAAGGTGGTACTGTTCTTCACTTTAGAATTCACACATCTTTCTGATCAAAAGATCACAAGTTTGGGAATTCCAGACGGTAAGGCAAGTTACCTAAACTAATGTGACATTCAGGTGACACTTGAATCAAAGGTGAAAAAACAGTAGCATGAGCTGGAAATTCATAGATCTTACGTATTAAAATAAGTGGCTTTAAAAATAAAAACTTACTTGGGTTCCAAGGAATCTAATGTACCACTTACTGGGCAAAAAAATTGAAAACCATAGAGCAAAAATAAAGGTGTCACAGAAAAGGAGACCTAGAGAAGAAAAGTGAAAATCAAGGCATTTGAAAAGTCATTTTTAAGGTGACAATGTTTAGGAAATGTGCTAAATGGAGTCTTGGCTGAAACAAGCATTGAGAGACCAAAGATGGATTTTAGAATTGCATAAAATGAAGGCTATAGAAAAACACAAAGGATATAGAATGTATTAAGAAAAATAAAGGAGGAAAAGTTCAGGAGATTATTTTGGGGCTCTTTCCATTTATAAAAACCAGTGATTCTATGGAGAAGGGGAAGATTAATGTAATGGTAGGGAGCAATAAAAATGAACAGGAAGCAAGTATGCTTCAACAATAAAAAGTCATATTTGTGAAATTAGTAATGACTAATCACTGTTCTCTTCTCCAGTAACAAATCACAAACCAAGGAACTGAATTAAGTTGAGGCAGACTTTCAGAGGACCTGGAGCATTCAGCCATAGTATATCTTGGCGTATGATATTCAGTCTAAAAATAATGGAGCAATGTCAGACACCAGAAATAATCTATTAAAAGAAAAAAATAAAACTCTTATATGCAATAATCATAATATTTACAAAAAGTAGATAATTTTTGGTAGTCTGTGAATATTAGCGGATTAAACTAATACCCTTACTCTTAAAGCAGAAGTTCTCCAGGAAGTTTTATGTGGCAAGGAGAATATCCAAGGTAATTGCAATTCTGAAAAATCAATCCAGCTCTGTATCATTCTGCAGGTTCATTCTTGATTGTGAATACTACATTTAAGAGCCTAGGGCTCTGAAACAAGTCTGATTTAGTCTCATATTATAGGCTGGGTTGTATGTAATCTAAACCCATAAGATTCCCTTTAGCTTCACAGTAAGATGTGAGTGATGTTGTGGATTTGGACCAAATTAGATTCCAGATAGCCTCTTTCTTTGTGGGTGACTTGCTCTTTTCTAGAATTCCATTGTTGGGGCTTGGCCGGAATTTAGCCAAACTCCATGGTGGCAAGGACATCTGGGCATTTACCTCAATGTGTTCAACACATTGTCAGATCGAGATATATATATGCATCACAGAATGGGAAGTTTTGGTTTCATAGAGCATTGGAAATACCTCCTAAGAAGAGAAGTGTCTGTTTGGATTAGATGGTTTCCAGTTAAACAGATGGGGTACCAGCCTCCTGGGTTTAAAACTGGCAGAACCTTTTAGGGCATTCAATAAAAGAATCAACAGTGTTTAAAGAGGAAGCAGAAACACTAGGGTCAAAAACATGACATATTTTTGCATGCCAAATAATAAAGTTAACATATCTACAAGTTAAGTGTGCCAATAAATTTGATTCTTTGCCAAAGAAAAATTATATAAATTAATGGAAATTTTAACTTTTCCTTGGATTTCAATATTTTTGTCCTGCAGTTACCCAAGTTAGCATAAAAATTTCAATTTTGTAGAAAACGTACAGTTTACTAAGTTGTAGAGTTAGGATTATCCATGACAAATGTTGGTCTCTTTCTTCTAACATTCATTTAACCAAGTCTCCAGCTATAAGTAAGTCTCAACCAAAAGTGGGTTCAAATTAATTTAATATCATATACTGGCTATTTAATATGCTTCAGATACCATGCTGGTTTCAAAAGGTGAATAACATTCAGTCCCTACCTTTAAGGATTTACAATCCAAGACACAATTTCCACATTTTTTCCTGCTTCTACATTCGTCACACAGGCAATAAATTCCAGAAATGAATTCTAACCTAGAGGTATCACTTTCTTAAGAGTCTCACACACTCTGGACCCTCATATACTCTAGATTCTCATTTGAATATCTATGATCTAATAGAAGGAAACCAACCTAGAATCTAATAGATATAACAAAGACAATTAGGTGCTATTTAGAATTTGTAATCAAACACAGTTGAAGGAAGGCATTGAATTCAGTTTTGCATGTGTTCTCTTGGATTCTTTTGGGATATCAACACAGACTATCCAGCATTTAGATATCTGAATTCAGGAGACAAATTTACATTAGACATACAGATCGCAGGAACATCCATATATAGGTAGATGTTGGAGCTATGAATACAGATAAACTTGTGTGTGTAAAGAGCATACAGAGCAAAAACAAAAAAGATGGCAAAGGAGTGCCTAAGAAGTGAATATGTTGTAAAAGTCAAAGGATGTAATTATTTCTGTAAGTGAGTTAAATAATTTTAAATGTAGAAGATATCAAATAATACAAGGCTTAACAAAGAATGGGTGGGGTGTAGCAATTTAGGTACCATTGGTAACTTTTGCCTGAGCAGATTCCGTAGCGAGGTGAGGAAGGAGCCTAGATTTTATAAAGAAGTATAGAAAAAGAGGTGAGTGTGAGAAACTGGTAGATTTAAAGACTACCTCTCAGGGCACTCAGGTGGCTCAGTTGGTTAAGTGGCCAACTTAGGCTCAGGTCATGATATCACGGTTCATTTAAGAATGAACCCACGGTTCATGGGTTCAAGCCCTGTGTTGGGCTCTGTGCTGACAGCTTGGAGCCTGGAGCCTGCTTCAGATCCTCTGTCCCCCTCTCTCCCTGCCCCTCCCCAACGTGTGCGCTCTCTCTCGCTCTCTCTCTCTCTCTCTCTCTCAAAAATAAACATTAAAGACTATCTTTTGGGTTACTTAACTATGAAAAGACAAAAAAATACTTCAAAGTAAGGACTGGAAGAGTGTTCAAGTTTAAGAAAGAAATTGGGGGAGGAGAATTATTTGTTGGTTTCTGTTTGCTTGCTCTTTTTATTTAATTAAAATTAACTTTAGCAAGATTATTAGAAAGAACTAGTTAATAATGGAAGACAGAAAATGGAAGACAGAAAATTCAAGAAAGAAGAAGACATACTTTACAGAATTCCCCTCCATGGTAACAAGGAAATTAAATAAAAAAAGCAAATTAAAAAAAAAACTTATATTTAAGCTAACACCTTAGCAAAGCCCCAACTTCTGGAGATAAACTGCAAGATATATCACGTTTAGGAACAAAAATGTTTAACAACTAAGTAGAAATTATTCAGCCAAGGAATTAAAACCCATCAAATGCATACAAAAGTCATTAACCTTTGTATATCCAACAACACTGCATTTTAATCCTAAAGCAAAAGATGTTAAAAGTATACGGAGAATTAAACAAGGCCACGGTGGTAGTGGAACACTTTTAAAAATTCTTCTAGAATTTGGCAGGTCAAAAATCAACAAATAAATAAACTTACAAATGATCTGAATAACAAGCTTGATTTTATACACATGAACCAAAAGTGTACCAAAAGTGTACCAAAAGTGAATCATCTTATCAGAAAAATAAGAATCAGGAAGATGAAATTTATTTATATAAGAAATATAAATGGAGGGGCACCTGGGTGGCTCAGTCGGTTAAGTACCTGACTTGATCTCAGGTCATGATATCACGGTTCGTGAGTTCAAGCCGTGCATCAGTCTGTGTGCTGACAACTTAGCGCCTGGACCCTGCTCTGTATTCTGTGTCTCCCTCTCTCTCTGACCCTCCCCCACTCATGCTCTCTGTCTCTCAAAAATAAACATTAAAAATTTTTTTCATGAAATATAAATGGATAATGTAAATAAGAAACATGTTAAACTTTATTAATCAAAGAGGTGCAAAATAAAAACAAGATACCATATCTTCCCTATTAGATCTGAAAAGATTGAAAAACAACAATGCCCAGTGATGATGAGAATATGGGAAACTATAAAGTAACTTACATTACTGGTGTGAGTATAAATTGGTATAGATTTTGGAGAAAATCTGGCAAAAAAACCTAAATTTACATACATTTTGGTCAAGAGCTTCCACTACTGATAATTCCTTCAGGAAATAAAGTTTAAAGGTGAACGTATGAGGATGTTTTCTTCAGTGATGTTAAAAGAGTCATAAATTGAAATCAATGAGGGAGTTTAGAAATAAAATGACAGCTTTGCAAACATTAAGAGAATAAATCAAATATTTATGTACTGACATAAAAAAATGATAATGATAGATTCAGGAAAGCAGGTTGAGTGAATAATAGTAAATAATAATCCCACTTATATCAATTAAAAATTTACATATGCATATGTGTAGCAGATAAATTTTTTTTTCTATATTAAAAGAACCTACTTTTATTTGGGGAGTCGCTTAAATGTCTCTTAGGAAAATATGGAGCTTTTGTAATTCAACTAGGGTTGTCTTTTCCCAGGGCAACTGGATGGCTCAGTTGATTAAGCACCCGACTCTTCATTTCAGCTCAGGTTTTGACCTCCTGGTGCATGGGATCAGGTCCTGTGTTGGGCTCTGCACTATCAGCAGAGATGGGGACTCCCTCTCTCTTTCTCTGCTCCTCCCCCACTTGCTCTCTCTCTCTCTCTCAGAATAAATAAACATTGAAAAAAATGGTTATCATTTCCTGATAGACAAAGATAGCTGTATCTTAGGTCATCAGCTGCACAAAATTCAGATCTGTTCCCTGAGATCTAAAGGTACCTAGACCTAATGAGATGGTCCAGAGTTGCCTCATCAAAGCCCACATCAGGGAAAACTCCTGACATAAAATTACCTCAAGAAAATAGTGAACATGGGGTTGTGAGCCAGGCTGAAAGCAAGAATCCCAAGATTTGTGGAGGATTGTCCTAGCAGAGCTTTTAGCTGACCATGGAAACAAATTGAGACCTCACCATATAAGTGCTTGGTTTCCAAGAAACCCTGGAACGTAGATAGAAGAGAGATACAAAGCATTTATTCAACAAACATTTTTTGAGTACTTCCTCTATGGCAGTACTATTCAAGTTACCTTTCATTCAACAGTGAACCAAAAATACAAACATCCATGCCTCCATGGAGTTTGAAGTCTAGAGGAGTAAAATAATCAAAAACAAATAAACTTGTTATATTGGTTACACGAAGGTCTACTTGGTGAAATACTTAGATTGTAGGGTCAAAGTAGGAGTATTGCTATTTTATGCAAAGTAGTCACTGAAGGCCTGGGAAGTTGAATTTTGAGGAGGCACCCAAAACAAGTTAAAAAAAAAAGAAAACAAAAAAGAAGCCATATGGATATCTGGGGAAGAGGATTCCAGACTGGGAGAATGGCAGAGCCAAATATCCAGGATGTGTGTTTCTTATTCAAGGGACATAAAGAATCCAGTAAGACTAGGATGAATTGAAGAGAAGTGGGAATAGGAGATAAGAAATAGGAAAGGCCAATCCATGCAGGGTATCCTATGCCACTTTTAGAATTTTGGCTTTTACTCTGCAAAGGAGAAGTCATTGGAGGATTCTGAGTATAGGAGAACATTTGGCTGATGTCTGCACTGGGAGTGATATTCAAAGGACAACAGTTGTCTGCACAGTGGCCTCTATTAGCCACATTTAGAAGGTTATGGAGGATGTCCTTCAAGAGACCACTATACAGAAGCAGAAAACCATAGCAGTAGCTAACTTTCAAAATAAATGATTAATTTTTGGTATGTGTGGAGAATGACTTTTACTCTTCCATAGAGTTTTAATCTTTTGAAATAATCAGACAAAATCAGATAAAATAATAAAGGTACAAAAATAAGAAAAATATAGTAAAAGAAAAATGCAACATAGAAAAGAAGCAATGATCAAGGTTATAGAAAAGTGTAAAAAACAACAACATATGATGGGTACTGAAAAAGGACTTGGTCTGATCAGGAAAAGAACACATCTACTTAAAAGATTGGAATTAAAAATAGAAGTAGAAATAGATGTGGTTTTAGGCATAGTGATGGGAAATTTGAGGAATTTCCATTAAGATACCCTTAATCTCCTCTGTAACATATAAAAGAGGTTAATTTGCTAAGAGAAAGATTCTAGATGTTGGGGTTGGGGACTTGAAGAGGTTGGCAAGCATCTGAAATAGCTGTAATGGGAAATGGTGCTGAGAAGGCAGCTGAAATTGAGAGCCATAAAAATATAATGTCACCATTGCTCACATTTATGTGATTTCCTCCAGCAGCCCCCTAGCATCTCAGAAATAGAAGTAGAGAAGGCAGATGTTTGGACTAAACCAAGATTCTGAATTGCAGTATAACACGGAACAGGCTCAGGGAGACTTTCACTTCTGGCCATGATGTGCTAACAGGGACTGGATTTGTCTTCACAACTTCAACAACTACAAATGTAAACAGAATACATGGAATAGTAATTTTCAGACAATTGATAACAGCCCAAAACAGTGATACTTGAGAAAAGGAAACAAATAAGGTGAGTTGTCCAAGCTACAGTGGTCCAAGCTAACTTCCCAGGCCTCAGTACAAAAGAGAAACCCAGTCAAAACACAGAGGTCTGGCTGAATAGAGGAGACACAGGTGGAATTTCAGGAAGGCCAAAATTGCCAAAATTTGTTGGGAGGGGGGAACTTAGAGGAAAAACTGCATTGTGATAGCTTTCAAGATCTATAATGGGTTTCTCTTGTGTTTGACTTAGAACTGCTCTGCACATGCATGGGACAATAGTACCAGAGGTTGGTGAAAAAAAAGTATAAAGAAAAAAGGGAATAAGTGCAACAACATCTGGAGTTAACATGGGTTGGGAACAATTTGTGTTCCAATCAGCCAGAGTGAAAAGACCTCAAAACATAAAAAAGAATCAAGTAGTGTCTAGAGGGATATTGCCTCAGTAGCAGGGCTCAGACTATGCCTCAAAAAAGCTTAAAAATAAACCTTAAAAGAAACAAACTGATTCTAAGTAACTTAACTATGTCCCAGAACAAAGCCCAGCAATATTTTTAAAAAATTATAAAATTTACAATGACTAATATCTAATAAAAGAAGCCTTATTCATGCAAAGAAGCAGAAAAATAGAACTCAAAACCAGGAGACAAGTTAATCAATATAAACAGACACAGAAATGGCAGATTGAAAGCATTATCAAACACTATTTAACACTCGCAGTGTCAAATCCACTATCTCAGATATGCTGTCTATATTTAAAAAAAACAGATGGGGTGCCTGGGTGGCTCAGTCAATTAGGCACCCGATTCTTAATTTCAGTTCAGGTCATGATCTCACTGTTCATGGGTTTGAGCCCTACATTGGACTCTGTGCTGATGGTGTGGAGCCTTCTTGGGATTCTCTTTCTCTCTCTCTCTCTCTCTCTCTCTCTCTCTCTCCCTCTCTCTGTCTCCCTCACTTACTCTCTGCCCCATGTGCATGTGCTCTCCCTCTCTCTCTAAATAAATAAATAAATGAATAAACTTTAAACAAACAGAAAAATAAACATGAGAACAATAAAGTATATAAAAGAGACTCTGAGAGTGAAAAATAAAGTAACACGAAATTAAAAATTCACTGACTGAGATTAAAAGCAGATTAGACACTGTAGAAGAATTGATTAGTGATTTAGAAAACACAGCAATAGAAACTACATAAAATGAGACTCAAAAAAATATGACTGAAAAAAGTCAACAAAAAAAATGAACATCAGAGAAATGTGAAAAATGTGAAGTCAAAAATGCCAAGTGATTAATATGTATATACTTTAAATCCCAAAGGCAAAGAAAAGGGAAGACAGAAAAAAAATCAAGAAATAATGGTAGATAATTTTCAAAATTTGATGAAAATTGTAAACTTACAGATCCAAGAAACTCAACAAAGTCCAAGCAAAATAAAGATTAAGATAACTACACCAAAACATACCATAATCAAATTGCAGAACATCAGTGATAAAGAGAAAAATCTTAAAAACAATCAGAAATGGAAAAAAGACTCATTATTTACAAAGGAACATAAGAATGGCAGCAGAATTTACATCAGAAACCAGATAGGCCTGAAGACAATGGATCAACACCTTTAAAATAGGAAGGACAAAATCTGTCAATCTAGATCTCTATACCCATCAACAATGCCTTTCAGAAATGAAGGAAAGACTTCTGGCTTCTACTTTGGATGTAGAAAGCTGAAAAGAATGTCAGTCCCATCTTTAAAATATGAAAAAGACATAATTTTTTACAAAACATACAAAACATAATTTTTTTCTTAGAGCATATTAGAGAGCTGAGGTCACAGGACAATGAACTACCCTGAAGTCTAAGGAGAAAGTTTCATGCAGTAAAATATGAGATGAAAGACATGCTTATCTAGAAAACACACTGGGGACTATACACACTGGAAATAAGAATTTAGGTAAAATTGTTAACAAATTGCTAAATGCTGAGTGAGGGTTAGTATGAAAGTATGGAACCTGTGGGAGCCATAGACACATGGAACAGATAAACTTATTGGCAGACTCTTCCCTCATAGACTTCACCAGGTACTTAGAAATTGGAAACAGAGCAAGAAACCAGAGAAAGCCTCTGTGTAGAGGTCTAGGGGAGAATAGAAACTTCTGTGGAAAAGGCTCAAAGCTGCCTTCTTCTTCTTTCTTCCCTTTCTTCTATCCTTTCTTCCTTCTTCTATCCTTTCTTCCCTCTAGAAAAAAAAAATCTTTAAGCCACTGAGAGAACACATGTCACTGACACATGTGAATACCCATGAAAACTAGAAGAAGGGAACAGAAAATAAAACTCCTCTACTACTGAGGGAAAGGCAGGAAAATATCATGAGTTCAAATCATTAGAGAACTCTCACTGGAGAAGGAGCAGGATCCTGAGAGGGCCCACAGTGTAAGACTCAGGTACACCTACCTGCCCAAGGTACATATCTGCCTAAGGTGGAGTTTCAACCGGGCTATAGAGAATTCTCCCTGTCCACCAACACCTAGCTAGCCAACAGGTTTAATGTACCAGAAAAGTCTAGTGAGGGGGTTCCTGGTGTCCATTGATTTACCAGTTTGAAGGTTCTTCCTTGGTTAGAGCAGTTACAGTAGAGGGATGAAAGCAAAAACATAACAAAGCAAAACAAAACAAAAACACATATTTTAATGGATGATAGAAGTCAAATAGAATATGGAAAGTAATATGAGTGCAAGACTGCTCTTTGAGGAGGCTTAGTGTGGAAGAAAGAAGTTAGATAGGGCTAGAGAGAATAATATGTGAGGTAGAGTGGTTTACACCTCAACCTAGTATGTCCATTGAAAAGAAAGTCATTGCAAATTCTCTTTTGAATCCTCTTATTCTGCCCTTGAAAAATTACAGTGCCATTTTTTGTTTGCAAATCTCTCAATAATATTCCCCATCCCCCCAGTGGGATTGGGGCCTCTAAATTAATCACAATGCATTTAAGTGATGTATTGTGATTTCTAAAAGATGCAAACTTTGTCCCTAAAAATGACATCAAAGAAAATAATATTTGTAAATATTTGGCATTATATATCTCTACTTTTTACAAGAAAACTTCAATTTAAATGTTAATCTTCAGGGTTGGTCTTATGAAAAACTGTGACAAAAGCAAAATTAGTCATCTCCAGTGGCCTCCTTCTTCATAATCCTCACCTTACCTGTCATTTCTTACCCACTGGAATGCCCAGTGCTATCACATGACCCTGGCTACTGAGGCTCCTTTACTGTAGCTCTGCACAGGCCTAGATATAACTCTGAATCATGGTCCTATATTTCCATATTTCCTCCTACGAGGGAAGTCTCAGTGGCATCTTGGTCCTGAAAAGGACCTTACTCTCTAACTACATTAACACAGGGAGGAAAACTGATTAAATCTGTTCATATAAACATGCTGATGACCAAAAAAAGTAGAATGTCTTGCCCATCCCCAAAGCATGAATAATTTATTAGAGGTTATTCTCCTGGATAAATGTAATTATCTTGCAGTGGTAGAATGTTACACCTTTAGTGGAGACTCAGGCTAGCAAGGTAGTTAGAAAGATGACATTTTTCTATTTTTAACAGTTTTTAGGATTTATGTTTCTTATGGTTTTTAGACATTTAAGATTTTTAAGAAGATTAGGATTATGAGAATATCTCAATTAAGTAAAATTCTTGGATAAGAAAAGCAGAAGACAGAACACCTTGGTAGGGCTGATTCCCTGAACACAGCTAGACTTCTGATCTACAGAAATGAAAGCTGATTGTGTGTGTGTGTGTGTGTGTGTGTGTGTGTGTGTGTGTGTGTGTTTGTGTACGTTTGCTTGATTTTTGTTTTTGTTTTTTTTTAATTAAGTAGGTTGTTTCACAGAAAGCCTAAGGAAAGAAGAAAGCTATGAGGAGTTTGGTTTGTAAAGCACCACTAATGTTTTCTCATTAAAGAACAATATATAGAATTTTCATCGGACATATTATCACAATGAGCACAAGTTGGAAAATATTCTCCTTTTGGCTCAAAGTTAGGGAACATACTAATGATAAATATTTAACACTTGTGGAATTCTAAGGGATGCCTAAGAGGCATTTACAATGAGTCTACTAATTTTCAGAAGTAATTACTCCACTTTGTTTACATGCAAAGTTTATGCTGCACACTTAAGAAGGATCTTTTTTCTTCATTATTTAATTGCCCACAGACTGGTTTGGTTGGAAGGAACATAAAAGGTCTTGGCATCACTCAGTCCTACCCAGGAAAGACTACTCCAGACTGAAGAAAACCTGATAGGAGAAAAATAGAGAACAAAGGAGTGTCCTCCTTCCTCTCAGGAAGAATGGTGAGAGAAATTATTGAATTTTTTCCAGATGCTCTGTTTTATTTACTGGTTCATCACAGGTACAAGTAGGAGGACCTTTTTTTTTCAAGAAATAAAGTAAATTCTCCCTGTTATGTTTTCTGTTCTTATATGTTAAACATTTCTCATTATTTACAAAATGTACACAATATCATGTTCTTCATTATGGGGAATCTGAAGAAACAAAGACATGCATGGTCCTTGCCTTCAGAGAGATATGAATTTGGTAACAACATAAGCTTTCAGGGGGACCTCTGCCCTTGTTATCTAGATTAGGAAGGCCAAGTTTGTTATCCTTTCTTGCCCTCAATTTCTCCATAATTAGAACAAAGGAGTTAAACCTGGATAATTTTACTGTTCCTTCCAGCTTTAATATAATAATACTACTTTGTTCTATTCTAGGCTATTCCTAGACTTCTGGTCATATTAGTTTAGTGCTTTAAGTCCTAAAATATTTAGTGTAATATTGGACTCAGTATAAATGAGGATTATGTGGAGTTGTAACCTAGTCAAACCCATTATGTAACGATAAGGTAGTGAATTTGTTATGCCCCATTCCTTCACCTAATTATATACACTGATTATTATTTCCTATGTTTACTGCCCAGGTTAGTCACATTTCATGCTCAAAAACATACACTAACTCTTTAAAAATTATATTAAAGATCAAGAACCTACTATTTGGTGATTTAATTTAAACTTTGGAATTTGAAAATATGTGTTTACTATAAAATCTATGATTAGTCATGTCTTTCAGCCATATATTCTCATATTTTCTGCAAAGGACTTACCCTACATGGAGATGCTGAGTGAGAACCGCTAAGAAGGTTCTCAAATAAGTATCTGAGTTTCCACCTTGAGGAAGCAGAAAAAGGGAAAATTAACCCAAAACAGTCAAAGGAAAAATAAAGATAAAAGAAAAAATAAATAACACTGGTAATAGAAAGTAAATAGGGAAAAATTAATGCAATCAAGAACTGGTTCTTTGAAACGATCAACAAAATTGAGAAACCTATAGCCTACCCAGCCAAGATAAAAACAGAAAATACAAATTGCCAATTTGAGGAATGAAAATGGAGATATCTCTATAAACCTATGGATACTATAAGGGCAATAAGAAAATATTACATAAAATTGCATGCCCATTAGTTCAAAAACCTAGGTGAAATGAACATATTTCCTAAAAATTCCTAAAATTACCAAAGCTCATTCAGGAAAAAAATAGATAATATGAATACTCCTATATCTTCCAACAAAGAAAATTTCAGGCCCAGATAACTTCACTGGTGAATTCTATGAAACAATTAAAGAAAAAACAATGTCAATATTCTACAAATTGTACCATACAATAGAAGTGGTAGGAACACTTCCCAGCTCATTTTATTAAGCCAGCATTCCTCTGATATTAAACCCAGACAAAGGTATTATGAAAACAACAATAACAAAATTGTACAAGAATATCCTTTGTAAATACTGATACAAAAATTCTCAAACTATGTTGTTACACTGAATCTATAAAAAAAAAACGGTAACACATCATAATCAAGTGGAATTTATCTCAGGAATGCAAGGCTGGTTCACCATTCAAAAAGTCAGTCAGTGTAATTCACCATGTCACAGCCTATTTATTTCAACAGATACATAAAATGTATGCCTTTCACCATAAACAAAAATTAACTCATAATGGGTCATAGACCTAAATATAAAATTTAGATGCAATATAAACTGTATTTAAACTAAACTAAATCTAAAAATTATAAACATTTTAGAAAAAACATAGAAGAAAACCTCTGATTTAGGCAAATATTTCTTAGATAAATCACTAAAACCATAATCCAAAAAAGAAAAATTGATACATTTGATTTTATCAGAACTAACGACTTCACTACTTTGAAAAAAATAGAAAGATAAGTCACGGATAGGAAGAATGTATTTATAAATAACATTATCTGATAAAGACTGGTGTGAGAATATATAAAAAGGCTCAAGCACCAAAAATAACAAAATGATCTAATTTAAAAAATGATAGAAGACTTAAACAGATGTATTACCAAAGAAGTGGCAGAAATATACCTGAAAAGATGTTTAACATCATTAGTTATTAGGAAATGCATATTAAAATCACAGTGAGATCCCATTATCCACCTATTTGAATGATGAAAAATTTTAAATGAATAACAACAATAGCTGACAATATCAAGTACCTATAAGAATATACAGCAACTAAAACTCTCAATCAGTGCTATTGGGAACGCAAAATTATACAGCCACTTTAGAATACAATTTGACACTTTCTCATGAAGTAAAACGTATATTTACTATATGATTGAGGAATTCCATTCATAAGTATTTTCCCAAGAGAAATGAACACTTATGCTCATGCAGAACCCTTTAGGCAAATATAGCAGCTTTATACATAAACACTAACTCTGAGGACAACCCAAATGACCTTTGGTGGTGAATACCAACATACCACACTACCATAACATTGCATATTACTCAGCAATAAAAAGGAGAAAACTATTAATATGAGCAACAGCATGAATGAATTTCAAATGCATTATGCTAAATCCGTAAGCTACATAATGGTTGAGTCCATTTATGTGATGTTCTGGAAATGGCAAAACTATAGGGACAGATATCTGGAGGAGGGAAAGGGGTCGACCTCAAAGGGGCATGAGAGAAGTTGTGGGTTGATGGAACAACCTTGATTGTGGTGATAACCGGGCAACATATACACACATCAAAACTCGTAGTATTGGACACTTTAACAAGTGAATTTTACTAACGTAGATTATAATGTAATAAAGCTGACTGAAAAAATTCAGTAACTGTGCAGTTCATTACAAATAAGTGTATACCTATAGGCCAAATTCTTTGTACTGAAAAAAAATTTTAATTCACCTAATAAAAAAGTATACACATTCTTGACTATAATTCCCACCTTTGGGAAATATATATATATATATATATATACACACACACACATATATGTGTGTGTGTGTGTGTGTGTGTGTATTAACTAGCAACACATGGAGATATAAGTATAAGCATGTCTATTATATCACTTTGGATTAGGAAAAATTACCAAAGGAATGTATTAAAAGTAAAGGACTGACAACTGTTAGGGGATACATACTATATACACACTATATGCATACTATACACTATATACGGAATATATACTACATATGGAATATTGTGCTGTTAAGTTGCAGAGTAATGTATACAGTAAGGATCCCTTTGGGGAGTTATGAAAGAAAGAACAAAAGAGAATAAAAAGAGAGAGAGAGAGGGAAAGAAATTATTAGCATAGAAAAAAGGTATGAAATATATACCTGATAACATTTGTCACCTCAGGAGGGTTGATTTGAAAGAAGATGAGGGGATTATTAACTTTTATATACATTTCTGTATATTTCACTTTATAATTATCATAAATTGCTTTTGTAAATGAATAAATCTAACTTAGTAATGATAATTTTTTTAAAAAAAATTAATGTTTATTTATTTTCGAGAGAGAGAGACAGAGCATTAACAGGGGAGGGGCAGAAGGAGAGGGAGACACAGAATCTCAAGCAGGCTCCGAGCTATCAGCACAGACCCCAATGCAGGGCTCGAACTCATGAACCATGAGATCATGACCTGAGCCGAAGTCGGACGATAACCAACTGAGCCACCCAGGCACCCCAGTAATGATAATTAAATGGAACACTTTTTGAATATCATACCAAATAGAGTTCATATTAATGAAGTCAACACATCTTGATGGAGTAAGCTTTTGTACACCTTGGTACAGTGAGCTTTAACTTATTAGACTACTAGGTATCACGGTCAAGAGCATGGACTGTTGAGCCAGTACCTTCAGTTCAAATGCTATTCTACTATTATGAGCTGTGTGACTTTAGGCAAATTGCTTAACCTCTCTGTGTCTCAATATCTTCTATAAAATGGGGATAATAATAACATTGTCTAACTCAGGATTTTTGTGAAGATTAAATGTGTTAGTTTAATCACAGACAGTGAAGTATAGCACCTGGTATACAGTAAAACTCAATAAATGTTGTTATTAGTAGTCAAGTCTGAGATTTTAACTCTTAGAAACCGAAGTAAAGAGAATTAAGATCATAATTGTTTCAATTAGATTATCAGAATCTAAGCAAGACTCTTTTTCTTTATTATTCAAGGAAAAGAAAAATAAAAAAATCCCTAAATAGAATTCTCTACCATGTCATTTAAAAAAATAAAACTTTAACAAAACCATGGTACTGAAATTGTCTTTTCACAAAAAGATAAAAGTATTCTTTACTCATAATATAATCCTGTATATTAAGCCTGACACTTTTTCCCTTTTCTTCACCTCCTTATCCCAAATTGTGGCCAGGTGCAGAAAAGGATTTGAGTTAGTAGAAGGGGATTCACTGCCATCTAAACTCCATATGGTCGCAAGAGATACCAGAAAATGAAAGAAGGTTCAGTCAAAAAGACACTCGCAGTAAAACTGAATTTTTAAAGCTACATCTGTCATATTATTTGTGCCACATGAATCATTTGGTTGCAATGAGGACAAAAGGAACTCAGTGCTAGGAGTGCGGGACGTGTGTGTATCCGTTTGTGTGTGCACGCCTTTCTCACAGAACATATGTTATCCCACTCGGATTTTGCCAAAGGTGAAGTTGGACCGTGTAATAAAATGTAGTGTTACACAATCAAAATGTTGAGGTTTATTCCTCTTCTGAAGAAAAGTATTTGAATTGGACTTGGAATCGGAGGCTTTGTTGACATTTTCCCACAACTATAAGAAAAAAAAAAAGATGTTTTTTATCTTTTCCAAATTAGTTCCTCTTCTTATTCCCTTCCTCCCCTTATTCAGAGCATTCAACAACAAGAATGGAAACTTTGTAGTCAATAAATGCAGCCGAAGCATGAAAAAAAAAAAAAAGAAAGAAAATGGAATCGCTCTGTGACTCGCATGGTGTGGCTACAGCAAGGCAGATCCTAGAGAGTTGGAATCATATCATCCTGAGCATCTGCACTGCTCCTCCTTGGAGAGTGCATACTAATCATCTCTCTTCATGGTCAGTAACCACATAAGGACAACACCAGACGATGCCAGTGGTTTGGGTCCTGTAGCATTTATATGCTTCCCTGCAAAGATAGTCATGCCAGATAATATTCGTCAACCTTGTCCTTGGTCTTCTCTCCTGATTGAGGCAGATGTTTATTTTCCATCTGTACTATATGTCAGTGCAACTGCAGCCTTCATCTGGCAAAGGGTGCCTGTAATATTATGAGGCCATCACATAAGCTGCTGGAAAGATTACTCTGGTGAATAAAATCAGTTTATGGCTAAAAACATTTATTCTTCATTTTGATAAGCTCTTAACAAATGGAAATTTGCTTTCTTACACTTTTGCCAAGCATAGGACCATGTTTATTTCTCGCTATATGGGTCACGAAGGATTCCCAGCTGTTAGCTAGAGTCAGTTGTGCATTGCTGCACTCAACAACATCTGTTTCACAAAAACAGTATCCAGCTTTTAGCACTCAAATGGAGGTTATACCATATGCCGGCAGACCACTTAGTTTTTACCTTGGGAACTAACTTTACTCTAGTCAAGGTAACAGAGGAAAAACTGAATATTTAAATGTTACCCGGCTTCAGTCGCATCTTCATGTGTGCTTGTCATTTCCAACTATATATAGTAAAGTTAGTTCCAAGCATATACCGCAAGCTGTTCCTCTGTTTAATTATTAATTGGAAGAAAGTTTGTTTGCAAAACAGTTGAAATGTATTTTGTGATAGATGCTGATGTTGAAAGTAGTGCCATAAGATGATTTCACAAAGAGAGTATTCTGTTAAAATGTTGATTAATATTAGCTATGGACAGAAGCAAATCGGGCCTATAGCCCCTAAGTAATACGTGACATTATGGAAAAACTACAGGCTACCAAATATTTTCTTAAATTACAAAATAGTCTTCACTGTTTAACTTTTGTCTTGGTTCTCTTAACTCAGCCTATTATACTTTTTTAAAAGAAAATAGAAAATAAAACTGTGTCTTCAGTTTATTTCGTAAAAAACACAAAGTTTAAAGAAACATATAGTCCAGTGCATATTGGTTCTCATTTATATCCTTGTTAGCACAGACCTTAAATCCCTACAAAAGATACCTCACTTGTTCCCTAAAGGCCTAAAAATAGTTTATTGACACTGATAACCTTATGCATTGTCTTATAATTTTTTCATGGGTAATGAATATTTTTTAAATAACACTAAAAAACATTGAAATGCTATGTCTCAGTTTTCACCCAGTTCCCCAGTTCCAAAAATGACAACCTTTAGTCCTATTTATCTCTAAAACCCTTCCCCAGTAATGTGATTCCATAATAGCACCTAATGATTACTCAAAGAAGTCTGTGCTTTCTTCTCCACAGGCAGAAGTATTAGTCTTTAAAGATTTCTTTGATGCTATGATAAATGCTAAGAAAAAAGATTTTCCTTAATTGAATCTTTCATTACAATGTCAGAGCACCAAAAGGGCCTCAACTGAAGAAGGCCTTAAATCTCCTGATTTCATTTTCAAAGAAAGTAAGGAATATGTCTATATGGGGGCTGGTTGCTCATAGAGATTCCAGAACAACCTAGTGAGAAACTATTCAGTTATGACCACACTAATTATGAGATTATTCATATTTTCCATCTGTGAACTCGCACATAAAATTATAAAACCATCTCTGGACTAATGACACAACTGAAAAGGAGAAAAAAGATGGGATGTCAGTATGTGCAGAATTCAAATCCTTAACCTTGGTTACCTTCTACATTAGAGAATTGTGTGTTTCAAAAGCTAAATCACGCCAATCCTGCACAGAAATGTGACTTTATCCAACTTCATTTTTGGCCCACTCTGCAGCTGAACCCTTCTTTCCCCTTTTTTTTACCCCCCCCTGAGGTCATCAATCTTTTGAGTTACACCCAATAACTTCACTTTTAACTACTTGTTAACAAAACTTTACTGAAATGTTCACTAATAACATTAAAGTACCCCCCCTTTCCAGAAATAGTTTTATTTTTATAGGTAAACTTGGGAAGGAAGAATGGTGAGGATGAAAGTGATAATGGTAATAAATGATGAGTAACCTTGTCTACAGCTTGGCTCTTCCAACAAGTACCAAGACCACTGTGACTTGTAGCTTCCCACAACTTGACAACCTTGGTTCTAATGAATAGAAATCCTGACACAGTAATACCCAATAGAGCCAAGGCAGGAGGAGCAGACCGATCTTAAAGTGAACTCAAGCCAGGCACTAGAAAACAGAAATCAAAGTCATTCTCTCCATCTCTATGAGACCACGAAGTCTTTGCTTTTCTCGGCAGTGGTGCATGTGATATGAAGAGAAGACATGGCCATGCACTGCAGCAAATGGCTATGCCAACCTTGTCTCTACACAGCTTCAGTCTCTGGTGCAGATGGTGTTCTGATTCCAGATTCCAAGGAGGGAGAACCTGATTGGTCCAGGTGGAGTCGTGTGTTCAACACTGATCTATTCAGCTGTGGTTAATGGGGCCATCACCACATAGAGATGACATCAAGGAGAAGCCTGTTGCTTCATTAGGAGTTATGTGGAGTACACTGCTCTCAGAAATGAGGTTGTGGACAGGGAATGCATTGCAGTAAGTGTCTCTTACATAACTCTTTCCTGGAGGTGCTAATGAGGACTGCAGTGTCTAAAGTCACCTGTGGAGAGGCAGCTTGGTGTTGTGGTTGAGAACATGGACTCCACATCACCACCAACTGGAAGTGGCTCCAGCACTCGCCATACAATTTAACCTCAGTACTTTGCTTTCCTGGCTTATAAACTGGGGACTGCCTCCCTCATGGGTTTGCAGTGAGGATTAAACAAGTTGCAAAGCTCTAGAATAGTGTCCAGCATCTACTAAGAGCTACATAAGTATGTAGAAATGTTGCTTAAAAAGATAATAAAAATAGGGGCACCTGGGTGGCTCAGTTGGTCAAGTGTCCAACTTCAGCTCAGGCCATAATCTCACGGTTTGTGAGTTTGAGCCCCGTGTTGGGCTCTGTGCTGTCAGCTAAGAGCCTAGAACCTGCTTCAGATTCTGCATCTCCTTCTCTCTCTCTGCCCCCGCCCCTGCTCACACTCTGTGTGTCTGCTTCTCTCTCTCAAAAATAGATTTTAAAAAAAGATAATATAAATAAAAGAACTTTGGAAATGTAGGAGAATACCAATTCTCAGTAACATAAATTATACAACTATTTCTTGGTCATATTTGGCACGAGGGATACAACCCCTCCTTGAACAAGCTATAATGCTAAGAGATGGATATCATGAATGATTTTAAGGTATGAAGGAAATCAGTCTATGAAATATAATCATAATAAAGGGAGGAAAGAGCTTAAGATCTAAAATTTGAGAATCATTACATATACTTCTTATCTCATTGTAAATATGACAGGAAGGAACCCTGCCTTTGCATTTGTTCTGAGACTTCTTAGTACTCTGTGGGTACTTGATAAATGTTAATAATAGTGAATGTCACCTAATTAAAAACTTTCCTTGCTGATAAAAAAATAAATAAATGACTCTTATGTCATCTAATAGAAATGCCCTCGCTAAACAGCAATTTATTTGGTTATTTTCCACTAATTAAACATTGAAAGATTTTATAGAAGGAAGAGGAAATTATCCCTCTCAAAGAGATTATGTTACCTAGATACAATTGTGGAAAAAACGCAGAAATCAGGGTGTGGCTTTCTGATGACTAAATAAATACGTAAGGGATATTAACTGGGAAAAGGATATGGTGTAGAGAGGGGATTGGGAGTGATGTTTAGAGAAGGAACAAAGACTGTTCATGTCAAAGCACAATTTAATAAGCATTACTCAAGTGCTTACACTGCAGTTGGCAAGTTGGTAGGTAAATCTCTTTCTTATTTGAAATACATTAAAATTACCTCTTTAAGTGTCTGTTTTGCACACGTGCCATAAATTTTTGGAGGGCTGAGACTGTCATTTTTCATCCCTATATCCCTCTTCTCAATATGCTCAAACACGGGAAGTAATCAATGATGTGTTGAATTGAACAAGATGTACAGTTTTATTGGGGTCCTAACCTAAGAGGCCTTGGCAGAAGAACATGCTAGGACATCAGTAGAGAGCCAGATGGGATGAGGAGGAAGTAGGGTCTATCTTTTTAGAGCTGAGCTGCGTATAAAATTGACCCTCGAGGGGCGCCTGGGTGGCGCAGTCGGTTAAGCGTCCGACTTCAGCCTGGTCACGATCTCGCGGTCCGGGAGTTTGAGCCCCGCGTCAGTCTCTGGGCTGATGGCTCAGAGCCTGGAGCCTGTTTCCGATTCTGTGTCTCCCTCTCTCTCTCTGCCCCTCCCCCGTTCATGCTCTGTCTCTCTCTGTCCCCAAAAAAATAAATAAACGTTGAAAAAAAATTTTTTAAATTGACCCTCGAGAAGGGGTCTCATTAGCATGACAAAACCAAGTTTGATTGCGATCAAATTATTCAATTATTATGCCAATTATTCAAAAGATTGGCAACTGTGAGTGGAGCATGGGAACAGAAATTCCAAAGTGGGGGCACTGCTCAACATCATACCATGGTGGCTGATGCTTGTCATATGGGGCAGGATGCCAACAAAGGATCAGGATTTTAAGGGAACCTGGGGGAGAAAGTGGCATGAGTTAGGCAGAATATCAGAGTTTCAGCCTGGCAAAACTACTGTTCAAGTTCAAATCCCAATCAAGGAAATAGAATGGTAACCAGGAAACACAGGAAGAATCCCTGTCTGGACAAATACCGCAAGATTTGGGGATGATCAAACTTGGTGAATTCATGGGTAACTGGGATTCACCCCAGCTTAATAGGTACCAGGCTTACATGGGTATAACAGCCTGGTAATATGCCATTGACACTGATTCTGACCAGCTCAAGAGCTAGGTGAAACAGGTTCCACCTGCAAAACAATGAGGGAAGCTAAGGAAGGCAATGGCTAATGTATGTAGTTCATAGAGGAAAGTATGGATTTGGTCTTCTACTTCTTCCAATTAGAGCAATATGGAGGGGCAGTAGAAGAATACAAGACAGGTTAGCAGAGGAAACAACTAATAGTTTGTGGACAAGATTGTTTATACTGTGGCTCAACTGTTGGTTAAGAGGGAGCAGTGAAAGGAGAGAAATGGGACGGCCACATTGTCGGTCCTAGGAAGAGAGAACCATGTAGTGTTCATGGCTTCATTGGTCAAGATCTGGATGGCAATTTCAAGACTAGGGGATAATTCAAGCAAGATAAAACATAGTCTTTAATTCTCCTTGGGTTAATCTTACTCAGCTTGAGCTATCCATTACATAGTTAACTTCCTCTATGAAAAAAGCCCCCAATTTAGAGTACTTTTTAGCCATATTATAAAGACAGATGCTCTCTTCAAATGGAATAATTTTTAATTAAAGATACAACAAAGGAGCACATTGCAAAGGGTTAATAGACCTTATAGAAATGAAACCTTTCATGTTTCCAAAAAGTCAGTGTTTTGGTTCTTGACTTAAATTAATCCTCCTGCATTTCTACTATTTAATGAATTCAAACAGTTTTGGTAAGGGAATGTGGCATTCTCAGAATTGTGTTTTAATATGTATACCAGCAAGGACATTCTCAAAAAGCCACTTAGTTATTATACATTCATTGTGTTGTATCAATTTATTTTTTTTCTAATTAACAATCAACTGCAATCAAAAGAAAGGATGAGAAACAAAAGGCAATCTAAGATAACAAGACTTAATTTTTAGGCTCTTGAAAAGAACTGTGGGAAACATTAGTCTCTACTGTTAATTAAAAATAATCTTACTTCCCCAAGTAAAAGGAATTCATAAGTGTTTATCACTGAGTAACTAATAAAGACTAAGAGTAACTTCTTCAGAAGTTCTAACATAATCACTTCCTTCCCTTTTATTATCAATCGTGACTGTGCAAAGTTCTGAGTAAATTTAAATTTTTATCATTGACAAACTAAGATTGGGGTGTGTCAGTGACTTTCTTTGCATGTTCTATTTTCAGAAATACAGAAAAAGCTCCAAATGTTCTCTGTGCGTGCGTGTGTGTGTGTGTATGTGTGTGTGTATGTGTGTGTGTGTGTGTAATTCTTCTTTCTCTCCTCTTTATTACCAAAATATTTAGAAAGAGAATAACCGTATAATTTATTGTAAAACTTCAGAAACTTTTGAAAATAAAAGCGGGTGTTGCTAAGAATTATTCTAGGACAACAGATATTACTCTATTTACAGAGCACTTTGTGTTCATCTTTCTCTTATCATAACTGTAGAAAATGATTTATAAACTCCTCTGACAACATCTTGATTGAATTAAAGTTTTTTCTCCTCAGTCCCCATTTGAAAATTATATATATAAAATCTATAATATATTTGATATTGTAATATATAATATAATATATAATATATATAATATCATATATAGAGAAGGTGAGAAGAGAGAGAGAAATGTGTTTAGGAGCTATGTGCATTTTGATCCATGAACACAAAGACTGCAAAGATAATTATAACAAACACATTCTTAAACCTTGACACAGTCACCTGTTCCCCCCATTCCCTTATGAGATAATTATTGAGAACTTACTGGACTTGGGATGTATTGATTAGTAAGACCCACACTTCACTGCCTTGTGAATCTATTGTCTGGTGAGTAGACAGTTAGAAATGTAGGTATAAGTTTGAGGATGGCTTATAGTGCCATGGCAAAACCTAGGGAGAGAACCAACCTCAATCATGGGGTAAGGGAGTGTTTGGGGTCAACTTCCAGGAGAAGCAAGAACTTAATGATGATTTCATATTCAAGTGAAGGGAGGTCTACAGGGATGGTCTGTAAAATGCAGAAGAAAGAAGGGGGATGAAGAGGTTTTCAGACAAAGAACAGCGTACACACAGGCCCTGGGGACAGAGAGATCAAGGAAACTAAAGGCAGTTTTGTGCAGCTAGGGAATTTGCCAGTGCAGTATAAAAAGACAGTAGATCATTTGGGGCCAGAGAAGGAGACTAATTTGGAGTTCTAGGCATGAACCAGGCAAGAAATACCAGTGGCCTGAATTAAGGAAGTGAGAATGAAGATATCATACCATCAGATCTGAGGAAACTTCCAAACACCATATTGTAGTCTTTACATTAGGCAGGATCAAGGAGAACATTGGTTCCCGATCGTCTGGATCTTTTAAACCAGATGTTTCTCCCTGTGAGGTCTAATGTGTGTTTGGCTGCAATGGGAAGTGTGTTGCAGACACAGCATTGACAGATGATACCTAACACTCCTATCCAGCTGAAGAGAAGCTGATTCTCCTCGTCCAGGCCTAAACACCCCACAGAGGAACTTCCATCACCCCCCCAACCCCCAGTTCGGGGTTGTAGAAAGGTTTCAGTTGTTTATTTTCTATCTCTATCTTTTGCGTTGCATTTTAAAAGAGAATTAAATTTTGTTTGTTTGTTTGTGTTTTAGGAAGTACTCTCCCGGGATTTCTAAAAATTCCTTGGGAGGTTGAAACCCTAGGGCAAGTGAAGACCACTGTGAAGTTATCCAGGACATGTTCTGTCATTATGATTATGCTTTCAAAGTAAACACATAAAATGCAATATTAATCATTTCCATGAACAAATATTTCACTAGAAGGCCAGTGTCGTGCACAGACTGAAACCACAAAAATCCTGAGTTGCAAACTCTTCTTTCAGCAACAGACTGCTGAGGACAGTGACACAGCTCCTTAAATGGCAGTTTCTCCTCTCTGACTCCCTCCCTCTCCCTTTGATTACTCCTCTTTTCTCACAAGGCATTGAGACCCATCCTTTTCCTTTCACATACTGCCTAGTCCTGCTTTCAGTCTATCACTCATTGCATACAGTCAAATGGAGACTGGAGAATTTTTTTAAAAATGTCAAAATCATTAGCTATTAAGGAGTCTCTTTAAGCTAAATTTGTCTCAGTGGGTTTGGTTCTGGTGACACAGAAAGCAAAATATTTCCTAGATTTAATCCTGCTTCTTTCACAAGAAATGCATATATGGATCTGCATATACACCTTAGTTCAGTTAGAGTACAGTTGAGACCCAAAATTTTTATTGACCATTCACCGTTCAGGGGACCCTGTGCTAGATACTGGGGCTTGAAGGATATTGCTGCTCCATTCTTGCCCTCAGGGAACTCACAACCTAGTAGGGGGTGACAACAACAGGTCATCAGATCATGCACAGAGCAGGAAGGACGTTAGATGATGCTCTGCAGAAGACTCAGAAAAATCTTTCTTATGAACTGAAAACACTTCTGCTGAATTTTTTAGTCTCAATTCCTCTTTCATTGGTGTAGGCATACCTGGTTAAAAATATGTTAGGGGTTTTCCGAAGAAAGTCAAGAAATGAAAGAATTTTGTGATAAAATAGTACATGAGCTCTAAAGAATCCCTAATTTTCCATGATGCCTCCAGGCCCATCAGCTGCCGCCTCAATCTTGGTCTGGGAGAAGGCTCGCAAGCTCCTCTAATCTGTAATGAAATCATTTTTATAGACCGATGGTCTTTCCTTTGTTTGGGATCACTGGCTCCACAATAATCTGATGAAGCTGGAAATCCTCTCCCCAGGTGAAAAAAAAAATCTCATCCCAATTTTTGCATAGGGTTGGAAGCAAAATTTTTTCCTCCAAATTTCTACATAGAATTTATGTACCCTGATACCCATCTATGGAATCGGATTTAAGAACTCCTGTTCTACACTGAACTCCCAGAAGGTAGGGAACAGATGAAAGATACCATCATCTTCATCTTTTATTCCCATCTTCTGGTAGAGAGTCTGACCAAAAACATTTTTAACAAATAGCAGAAAGGAATGGTGATATTTACCTCTGATTAAAAAAATAAATAAGATTACGTGTAATAATATTTCATTTATATTTATATTTATATTATTTTATTATCATATTATTAATATTAATAGCATTAATATTAATAATATATTATATTATTATATATTATTATGTTATTATAATTAATATATTATATTATATTTATAATAATGTGTAAATATTAACTAAATAATAAATATAATATCATCTGATATTTGTCATCTAGCGTTTATTAAGTGCTTTCTAACTGCAAATTTTTTTCTAAGCAAAGTGCAGCTAATTGAATCTTCACAGCAGCTTTTGAAGTGGATTTTATGATCTCCCTTTTACAGACAAGGAAACAGGTCAGAAAGGCTGGGTAACTTCTTGGCACGAGCTTGGAAATGATAAAGATTCATGCCTAGACATTCTGACGCCAAGGCTGGTGTTCTTAGCAGCCATGTTAGGGAAGAAATGAATGAATTTAATAATTAAAATCCTTTCCAGGTATCTTAAACCTAGTAGATTAAGGTTTAAGTTGTATCTTTCTTCAGGTTCTTCTTACGTACTTACTTAAACTTAGCTAGGAGATCATAACTAAGACTCCCTACAGTTTGAATTCACAAGAAAAGAATTTTCGCCTTTCAATAGCTAAGGAGAAAAATGAAGAAAGAATGCCATGAAATCTCAGCTTACCTTAGTCTATAGATTTTGAACAACAGTAACTTCCCTAAAGGTTTTCTCATGTGCTCCTGTTCTTAGAAACAAAAGTCTGTCCTGTCATTACCAAGGCCAAAGTTCCTAACGCCTAAGATAAACAAATCTCACCATCTAGTGATTTTAAAAATAGGTCACTGATTCTTCTGAATGTACTAACATTTCCCAACAGAGATATGCATAGTATTCTTAGATTTTTTACTCCTTCTTCCTTCCCACTTGGTATTTTTATTATGATTTGTTGCTGCCCTATTTTCTCTATTTTTATAGTTCCCTATCACTTTCACTAAGTTCTCCCTAACCTATAAGCTTTCTATAAAGAAAGCAGGAAAGATATTAAAAATAAGAGGATTTTCCAGGTGGGTTCTCCCAAGCTCTCGGCTCTCTCGTTAGAGTAAGGATTTTACAGTTACATCTGCATGGTTCTTAAAAACATGAAAAGGTATATAAAAGGGGAAAGATAGAAAAGAGTCCGAGATATGTCAGCACTCCTCATCACCATCGTCCAGATGTGCAGTGGCCTTAGAGAATGGTACAAAGACCCGTGATGAGATCGAGTTTGAGTGCATTAGAACAGAACACCCCAACTCCCTTTATAAAAGCATCAAAAGCATCTGTCCTTCAAAAACTGAAGATATACTTACCTATAAATATGGCAGGCTGAAAGTATTCATCCCATATTTATATATTATATTATGTTTTTCTGGAATTCAATTAGTTAAGAATTAAGGCAAGGACACAACTCATCATTGGTCTCTAAACAATCAACCTCTAGCTGAAATAAGAC
This sequence comes from Prionailurus bengalensis, assembly GCF_016509475.1. Classification (NCBI taxonomy): domain Eukaryota; kingdom Metazoa; phylum Chordata; class Mammalia; order Carnivora; family Felidae; genus Prionailurus; species Prionailurus bengalensis. Next base: position 15,463,123 of record NC_057353.1, on the reverse strand, counting down.
AAGGTGGCAAAGGGAAAAAGTCCATTCTGTTTCATATTGCTATGAAATTATTCTAGGAGTTATATTTTTATTAAAATTCTCAATTTTTTATAATTGCTAATTATATAAATGCTGTCCAATACTTATCTATCTGGAAGTATGAACATCTGTATAGAATCAATAAATAAATGGTCTCTGAGTGACTTCTGCTTTCAGAATAACATTTCACATTATTTTTGGACTAAGAAAAACTAACCATGTAAACTCAACTCAGGATGTTTTTAAATCATCTTGCTTTTGGCTGCTTGCCTTGTTCCACTTGCTATGAAATAGGAAGGATGGGGGGAAAAGATGCCAAAAACCCTTAATATTTAAAATAAAAGATTTCTTCATAAATTAGAAAATTGATATTTGAAATTATACCCATATTGGATTGACCCAAGCTACACTTCCAAGGCAAATAGTGTGTCTGGGAGAAGTTATCCTGGTTCCCGAAAAGTGTCATTATTTTATATATGGAAAGACAATAAATCAATATCCTGAAGAAAATAGGACAGTTTTCTATTTATTAGCTTTCCTTTGGAATTAATTACACCATATAAAGAAAATTTTGTGTTACGCTAACATCATTAAAAGACATGCTTACCTAATTAAAAAAATCCTTCTGTAGAAGACCTATATATTTCGAAGAGTGGAAACAAAATAACTGGATCTGAGACCAAGGGACTCAGCAGCAAAATCACTACATATTCATCCATCCAGAGATAGATACTGAGCATGATGTATGTATGCACCAGGCCACCTTCCATGCATGAGAGAGAGAGCAACAGCAAGATAGGTGAGCCCTCAGTAGGGCTGAGATATACATTAGGGAAGATACCTGATAAACAAGTCCTCAGATAAGCAAGGAAATTTCAGTAGCTGACAGGTTCTACTTGGAAAATGACACAAGGTACTGGGATAGAGTGTCTAGGGGAAACTAAACTGAATTGAGACATAGGGAAAGAGCTATGTCTCTCTTAGAAATAGGGTTTGAGTTGGACCTGTAGGGTAAAGAGCCATCTATGCCAAGATCTGGAGGAAGAGCACTCTAGGCAGAAGCAGAGCACAAATCCAGATTGGAAGATGGGGGGCAGGCAGCAAGTTAGAGGAAAATCAGAGGGAAATGAGTGAACAAGGGCAACAAATGATGCAATGAAGTCAGGGAGGGAAGCAAGAAATGAAAGCAAATCTCTTTAGGCTAACAAACATTGTATCGCTAGGCAGCGCTATCGATGTGTAGAGTCTGGCTCCAGGCCTCCCTCTGGGGCTCTGCAAGTTGAATTCAGTTCGCCTCATTCACAAACAGCCTGACAATAAGCCCAACCCAAGGTCTCTCAAACTTGCCAAAACAATGGCCCTATTCACCTTTTTCTACATGCTTGTCCTCAAATTTGTCCAGTTGATCCCCTCAGCCCCTGGTCTACCACTCTGTAATTCACACCCCCCCCCCAACTCCTTGTCACATCTAGCTTCAAGCAACAGTGTTTCCTTGGACACTATTTTGTTCTGGGTTTCTGATTCCAAACACCATCTGCTGGGATGGTGGGAAGAAATACTCCTTTCCTTAGTGCAGGGCCAGAAGGGACCAGGATAGCCAAGCCTGTGCACTCAGCTTCCTTCTCCACTCAGGGAAGGGAACTGGAAAAAAGGAAGACACCCCAACTCCCACTATAGTCTGGTGACCCCTGGATGGAATGAAGGAGCTATGGGCAGGAAGAATAGCTCCCATAGAATAGAATCCGGAACCACATGAAGCCTAAGAAGGATAATACATGCTAGTAGAGGCAAAGACAATGTCTGTGACTCTGTTCTTGCTCTCCACCTCACAGGAGATGGCAGCTTTGCTTAGTATAAAGTCCTGTATTTTCTCTGGTGAGCCTGCTGTTGGAAGTTGTCTCCACCAATAGACTATAACCTACAGGAACTATGTTGTACTCATCTTTGTATCTTCAGTGGGTAGCACATAGTACTAGGTGCTCAAGTAATATTTATCAAATAATTCGAGGTATACAATGATTTATGTTCAGTGATGTTCATCACAGCATTATGATGGAAAAATCAGAAATTGCCTAAGCTCCAAAGATGAGGTCAATTTTGGTACAACCATGATACAGAATATTGTACAGTTAAAATTATATTTTAGAAAATCATGCATTATACAGATAGTGATTCATAATGGACACCTAAACTTAAGAGTATATAAAATTTGTGTACTAAGATAAAATTACAGAGAAGAGTGTGTGCATGTGTGAGAAAAAGAGGGAGGAAGGGAGGGGAGAAAGACACACACAGAGAGGAAAAGCTTCATATCTTCCATTTCCCCTCCAGATTTATTTTTGACTTTCCACAGGGTGACAATATAGTCTGGTTTGCCTGTGACACTCAGTTTATGCTTAGTGTCATGGGATTATTGGCATTATTAGTAATTCACTCCTCATTCCCCAAAAGGATCCTTATTCTCTCAATATTTTAAAGTCACCCTCTAGCTCTGTATCCATCCAGGAGGCTCTGTGGTGTGAATAGTGACAGTCTGGCTTCCAGCTGGGTTGGTCCAAGAGGAGCACTGGCAGGTAGTTGACAGTAGTGGGAGGCCAAGGAGGTGTAAGAGTTTAATCCCCCATGTTCATCCTTGTAAAGCCATTCTGGGCCTATTGTATCTTTCCACCAAAAGGCCAACCATCTATCTTCACACAGTTCTCCACCTTCAGGTCACAGGAACCTCTTGCTCCCATTACCACCTTAGGCTTCCAGGCACTAACAAGTTCCTGCTGTCTGTGCTGCCCATTCTGTTTTCCTTACAGCCAACCTACATCATCTTTGTAAATAACCTCTTTAGGAACTCTCCTCAAATTGTCCCAATGTGAGTGTGCTGTCTATTTTCTGCTGACAACCTGACTGATTGATAGGTAGAGATAGCAACAGAAGCATAAAGATAGAGAAAAAGAGAAAAGGAGTCACTAAAATGTTCTCAGTGGTTATTTTGGTGGGGCAAAAATACAGGTAATATTTGTAAGTTAGTCTCTGCTTGTGCTCTTGTTCTGAAAGTTTTCTATTTTTTCCCCACTTAGCCTGTATTTAGTGTTTAGAGAAAAAAAGTACAAAATAAGGTGAAGATTTGTTGAATTAATAAATTATTGAATTATCCTTTTCCTACCTCTAGAATCAGAATTCATGCTCCAACTTGATTCATGTTCAAACTCAAATGTGCTGCTTGTCAGTGTATGCTCATTTAAAGAGCACTGCCAATGTTTATAGCAGCACTATTGACAACAGCCAAATTATGGAAAGAGCCCAAATGTCCATCGACTAATGAATAGATAAAGAAGATGTAACACACACACACACACACACACAATGGAATATTACTCAGTGATCAAAAATTATGAAATCTTGCCATTTGCAACAACATGTTTGGAACTAGAATGTATTATGGTTAGTGAAATCAGAGAAAAATAAATATATGATTTCACTCATATGTGGAATTTAAGAAACTAAAAAGATGAATATAGGGGAAGGGAAGGAAAAATAAGATAGAAACAGAGAGGGAAGCAAACCACAAGAGACTCTTAAATACAGAGAACAAACTGAGGGTTCCTGGAGGTGTAATGGGTAGAGGAATGGGTTAAATGGGTGATTGGCATTGAGGAGGGCACTTGTTGGGATGAGCACTGGGTATTATACATAAGTGATGAGTCACTAAATTCTACTCCTAAAATCATTATTACACAAATATTAGCTAACTTGGACTTAAATTTAAATGAATGAATGAATGAATGAATGAATGAATAAATAAATAAATAGTGTTGTTATGATACTTGCCATTTATTGAAACATTCTATGTACCTTATTTTATTTAATCCTTATAACAACCAAAAGGTAGATGTTATTAATTCTGTGTTATAAAAAAAAAACGAAAGCTCAGAGAAATTATGTCACCTGCTCAAGGCCATTTAGGTAAGAAGAGGCAAAGACAAGATTCAAACCCACACTCTTGGCCACTGTACTACACTTCTTTCCATAAATAATATAGATGCAAACACAGACAAGTTAATTAAAGCATGGCATAAAGTGCCTTTGAGAACAGAATGTTCTTTTGTTTCAAGAAGAAAAAATTAATTGGCCCTTTGATTATGCAAAGTAAGAACAATTCTATTCTCCTTGTCTTTAGAGAATGGGCCTTGGATAGGAGAGTTATGCTCAAGAATACTGCTGCTACACAGTGACCCAGAACTTAGAGACATGGTGACACCTAAGATTAAGGAGAAAAGCTGCCAGAAAAGACATGAATAGACACTTCCCCAAGGAAGACATCCAGATGGCCAACCGACACGTGAAAAAATGCTCAACATCACTCATCATCAGGGAAATACAAATCAAAACCACCATGAGATACACCTTACACCTGTCAGAATGGCTAACATGAACAACTCAGGCAACAATAGATGTTGGCGAGGATGTGGAGAAAGAGGATCTCTTTTGCATTGTTGGTGGGAATGCAAGCTGGTGCAGCCACTCTGGAAAGCAGTATGGAGGTTCCTCAAAAAACTAAAAGTAGAACTACCCTACGACCCAGCAATTGCACTACTAGGCATTTATCCACGGGATACAGGAGAGGGTATTATGCTAAGTGAAATTAGTCAGAGAAAGACAAAAATCATATGACTTCACTCCTATGAGGACTTTAAGAGACAAAACAGATGCACATAAGGGAAGGGAAACAAAAATAATATAAAAAAAGGGAGGGGGACAAAACAGAAGAGACTCATAAATATGGAGAACAAACTGAGGGTTACTGGAGGGATTGTGGGAAGGGGGATGGGCTAAATGGGTAAGGGGCATTAAGAAATCTCCTCCTGAAATCATTGTTTCACTATATGCTAACTAATTTGGATATAAATTTTTAAAAATAAAAAATAAAATAAAAAAAGAGAAAAGCTGCCAGTAGGCTACTCCTGGAGAGAAGCCAAGCTTCTGAATCTTGAGAGTCCTATCTAATAGGTAATGTTTGCATGTTTTCCGCATTGCAATACCCACTTGGCATTCCCCAGCCTCAAGTATATCTTGTTAAGTAGTATAGTTGGTTCTCATGTAGTCTGAGATGAATTAACAGTAATTTGTTTCCTCGTTTAGGATAAAGTGACTTAAAGGGAGCAGGAGAAGGCCAGCAGTGGTATGGAGCAGTGGTCCAGAGTGAGACACTGGCTGGGGGTAGGTGACTCACAGAACCAATTTTTGGAACATTTACACATTCCCTGGGGATTACTAAAGATACATGGCATGACAACCCTGGTGGAAGACTGGATTTCCTGCACTCAAGCAACATGGCGTTTCTTGCTACACTAATTTGACTGCAAATTATAATTGCAAATACAAAATATATGTTTAATTTTGGCCAATCTTATAAACCAAAAATTATGAATTGATTTAGTTTCTTTGATAACTGAGGATGGTAATGAAACAGAACCTTTGTTCCGATGCTTACTGGCAATACATATTCATCTTAGTGTGTTCTACTACTTCTGTGATTTTAGTTTTGTTTTTTTTTAAGAGATACTGAGAGCACGTGTTCATGTACATGCATGCACAAGCTGAGAAGGGGCAGAGAGAGAGAGAATCTTAAGTAGGCTCTATGCCCAGTGTGGAGCCTGACACAAGGCTTGAATTCATGACTGTGAGATCATGACCTAAGCCAAAATCAAGAGTCAGAGGCTTAACCAACTGAGCCACCCAGGTGCCCCAGGGTTTCAGATTTTAAATTTGAATGTAAAACATCAGAAACTTATTTCCAAATTTTACCCATTTGTCTAAATTCCATTTATTGATTCTATCCTTTCCAAAATGAATTGAGGTATCCCTTATGGAACTTTAAAGTATTATATAGTTGACCCTTGAACAACAATGGGTTTAAACTGTGAGGGTCCACTTATGCATGAATTTTTTCAGTATATATAGTAAAGTACTATAAATGTATTTTTTCTTCATTAGGATTTTCTTAATAACATTTTCTTTAGTTTACTTGACTGTAAGACTACAGTATACAATACACATAACATACAAAATATGTGTTAGTTGACTTTATGTTATCAGTAAGGTTTCTGGTCAATAGTAGGCTATTAGTGGTTTTGGGGGAGTCAGAAGCTATACATGGATTTTTTACTGCATGGGAATTGGCATCCTTAGCCCCCCACATGGTTCAAGGCTTAACTGTACAAATATATATCTGTTTCTCTTTCAGCTTTCCTCAAATTTGTAAGAAGCTTTATCTTGCAAGATGTATTTTGAAAAGAATTCTGAGGTCTAATAAGCCTGAGAATGAGTGTGTAAAGCAACTTCTTAAGAAATTCACAATGTGTATCAGTAAATTACACATCTTGAACATCCTAATACCTTTACCCAACTTACAGTGCTGGAGTTCATTGACACACACCTATAAATACTGCTCGATTGATTTGTCTCCCTATTGCAATACCAGCAAGGAAAAATAAGCAGTGGAATTATCATTGCTTCATAGTAAATGCTACTGTGTTTTAGGAAAAGTACTCCTAATGCACCTTATTTTAAGATTGCTTGGCAGTTTCAAGCATGGTTTTGCTTACCAAAAAATTATAATAATTGTGTTACATTCTAAAATCTCCCCCATTAGTATCCTCATTATGTTCACATGACCATGATTAATTTGGGGGTGAAATATGCATATTAAAATAGTAAATCCTCTAATTCAGAAACCTTATATTTCACTCAATTTATTCAACTCTGTTTTTACCATGTATAGTAAGAAATTTCAGTTTTTCTCACACATTTCCTACACATTTTTGTTAACTTATTCCTAAATATTTTACATTTTGATTGTTGTTAGGAATCAAATTGTTACCTATTATTTTTAGGTGATTATTACTAATAAACAGTAAATTGAATATTTTTATATTGCTTCATAATCTGCCATATTATCAAACATCCATATTAGTTCTAATAGTTCTTAGAGTTGATTCCCTTATGTTTAACAAAAAGAAAAATAACTAAGATATTTATCAGTTAACTTGCAGTATCTATACCCATTATACATTTTTTCTTGCCTTATTATATTGGATAGAATTTTCAGAGCAAAATTTACCAATAGTGTTGACAGTCAATATCGCCTTATTCTTAATTTATAGTAAATGATTCTACTGATTATCACAAGATAATGTGATTATTACAACAGGCTAAGATAATGATGTGAGGCTAATTTGCTAAGGGGTATTGTCCTTTCCCTCTGACTACATCCTAACAGAATTTGCTTTACAAAGCAACATTATTTTCGTTAAGAAAGAGGGAACTCAACATGAGATGATTAGAAAAAAACCCGAAGAAATCAATTTATCTGATTCCTTCATCTACTCTCAGACATCCTAACTGCAGTTGCTAAGATCCTATATATTCAAATATGGGCATTAAACATAAACAAAAACATTAGAGTTGTTTCCAGGCTTACAAATAATGCTGCAATAACTAAGTGTATGTATGTCTTTTCATGTGTGCTATGTATGCATGAAGGTATATTGGTAGGATATTAACTTACCACTGTCCCCATCAGGTCTTTATTTGTCATCGCCTGAGGTTAATACATGGGATCCCTTCCACTATCTTATCCCCAATTTGGCCTGCACACAAAAGTCAGAGTGGTTTATTTGAAACACAAATCTGACTGATTGAATACCCTGATGAAACCCTTAAATACTCACCTGTCTATCGGGTTAACTTAAGCTCCTGAGTAAGGTGGCATACAAAACTCTACTTGGTGTGACCCTGTGTCTTGCTCTAGCTCTCAGTGTCATGCTTACTTGTAGAGTACTGTACCCTGTACGTGTAGTTCCCTGCACACATCCACCGTTGCACATGCCATGTTTCTGCTCAAGTCTCTGCTCTGTCTGGAAAGCCTTCCCCATCTCTACCCATTTCCCCTGTTAGAGTCAACGGAGGCAGTACCTCTGTCAGGAAGCCTCTCCCATCCACTTGTCCTCTTCTGCACTGGTCAAGTCAGGCTAATTTTATCTGAGTCTGGTAAGACTTGTGCGTACTTCTATCACTGCATTTAGATTGTTTTTATAAACAGATGCTGTAATGTCTATCAACTCGAGGTCAGTGGCTATGCTTTATTTTGTGTTTGTATTCTGTGTCCCTAGCACAGTGTCTGGCATATAGAAAGAGCTCAGAAGAGTTTCTTTTAGCCTAAAGAAAGAAACAGAAACAAAGATATTTTTAAAATAAGTCATCCAAGTTTATTGTTTCTTTTTAGGAGTTCTGTTGCCACTGATGCACCAGGAACCACCTCTCATTGATGAACTGGGAACTACATCTGAAGTCTTAAGACTGTATTATTTTACAACATATATTCCTGAAGTTTCTTCCTCTAAATCACATCTTAAAATGTTTCCCTGTTGATTAAATTCTTTGGGGAAATATTATGTATGTAGTTAAGCTGCAATCAAATTGCTTTTCATAAAACAAAAAGATTTGTAAAGCCCTTGTTTAAAGGAAAATCAATCTTTTGAATTAAATATTCATAATATTTCATATTAGACAGTGATACTTTGAAAGGGCGGGCCCACGCCGGCCAACTCCATCTTGTTCTGTGTCCTTCACCTAGACCACGCCTCCTCCCCTTGAGTAACCTCCCCCTCACCCATTCAAACTTCCTGATCAAAACATGCCCCTTCCCCAGCCAATCGGCCGAGGCCACGCCTCTTCCCCAGCCAATCGGCTGCCCCTAGACCCCTATAAAACCTTTGTGCTTTTGAAACTCGCTCTCTCTCCCTGGTATCTCACTGCTGCGTCGGTGCAGGTAGGGGATTGAGCTGGAGCTAGCTCGAATAAAGGCTCTTTTGCTTTTGCATCGGACTCGGCTCCCTGGTGGTCTTTGGGGATCACGAATTCTGGGCATAACATACTTCATCATTTAATTTAGCCACCACACGTTAAAAAGAGTTACCTCTAATTTGGGGACTAATGTTCAATGGATTCGAGTAAAGTAGGAGTTTATAAACTGAAAATGTATTAAGCAATTTCTATGTATCATGCTTAGTGCTTTCCATAAGAAACTTAACCCTCAGTTAGTTGAGTGCCATTATTCTAATTTTACAAGTGAGGAAACTGAGTCTCAAAAAGGTTAAGTAACTCTCCTAATAAAGTATTATTCTGCTTTTCTTTAGGAGTTAGATTTGCCAAAATAAAGAGCTTGCTCATAAATGTCTTCTACTTCCTCATTCTTACGTCTGAAGCCATACCTTCTGCACTGTAAGACTTCCCTCTTTTTCTTTTCACTAGGAACTTTATTGTAGAGATGGAAAGGCTAGTTTATGCAACCAACTATTGAGAAATCAGATAGGAAATAGCATTTGTTATACTGGTTCCCTCTAAGTATACCCTTGTGCATGACAGGCAGATCCACAATGATTCTAGACTCTGAGCAGTAATCACTACAATAGTCACTCTTGAGTAATTCACTCAGTGGATCCTTCCTTCAACACATGAAGTCTTCCTTCACTGGAAACATTCCATCTGCCCTATATGGAACTCAAACATCAGCAAGATTTATCCATCTGAAACATAGTTAAGAAGCAGAGAGCAACCAAAAGTGCTTTGAACCTGTTTAGGGACAGAGTTAACAGAACACAGTGTACTGGAGTTCATTCACTTTGCTGATCTGTAAACCTCCTTTTCTCACTCACAAAATATTTACTCCCATGCAGCACTTGATTTTAGCAAGTTCTTTATATTATTTCAAAGTCCACTTCACATAAATAGCAGGAAATTACCAGAGAGAAAAGCTCCTCTCAGATATACTGACAATCACAAGAAATAGCAGTTGAGAGCAAGGTAAGACACCTGGAAAGTGCCGAGGCATGTAAAATCATATCAATTAGCAAAGTGTTAAGATGTGTCCAGGATCAACACATTAGATCAACTTCCAAGTAGAAATGTTCCAATAAGGGTGTTATGAGAACAAGAACTTCTGATCAGTACTTACCACTTCAGCTCAGTCCTCCATGGTTAATGACATGTTGAAATTGCAGCGAAGCTGTTTAAGACAAAGTATAGAGGAGATCTTGAACAGTTTTACAATATTACAGGTAAGGAGTCACATATTTGCAGATGACAAATATGTTTTAATTAAAGGAAGCAAATGGTCTTACACGGAAGCTTGCAACAAACCTAGCCCTAGACATTAACTTCACAGGCAAGGTCTTCTTGAACATGGTTTACTTTCTTCCTTTCTCAAGTTTGCTTAAGGCTAAATAGCTTACCTCATCTGTTACTATACGGAATAAGTGTGTTGTGTTATTTAAAATTTTTTTTCAACGTTTATTTATTTTTGGGACAGAGAGAGACAGAGCATGAACAGGGGAGGGGCAGAGAGAGAGGGAGACACAGAATCGGAAACAGGCTCCAGGCTCTGAGCCATCAGCCCAGAGCCTGACGCGGGGCTCAAACTCCCGGACCGCGAGATCGTGACCTGGCTGAAGTCGGACGCTTAACTGACTGCGCCACCCAGGCGCCCCAGTGTGTTGTGTTATTTTAAAATAGCTGTTTGGTAGAGTGTGTATACGTATGTTTGTGTGTGTGATTAATTCTTTCGTGGCAAGAAACTGTTATTGCTGATGAATTGATTTCATTTAACCAAATTAACTCTGTTAGTTACATGAGAGATTAGGCACTATTATCTCATACTGGTATGCAGAGAGTTATGCCGAAGTACGAAATGTACATTGAGGGCCAATTACATGTGAAGAACTACTGATAATTATGAAAGCTGGTTAATATTTCTGAATTATTAAGTCTGACAGCATAATCCTGCTTTCTGTGTTGTTTAGTCTATTGATACCAGATGCTTAATGCATAGTAAAATGTGACAGTGTAATAGAAGTTAATGCTGTTCTGCAAAATAAAGAAATTACCGTGTGGAACATGAAATGCAGCAGGCAGAAGCCGAAAGTTAGAATTGGTTTTAAACAAAAGGGTGGCTGTAAGTCTGAAACGGTATTAAACTTCCAACACTGTTGTATCTTATTCCTGGGTGCAGTGGGGTTTACAGGGCAGTGGTTGCCTTCCACCACAATAGCTGGTTAGAGATTACCCCTTTTCTTATCACAGATACTCTTTGACGAAGGCATTTATACAGTGACATATTAATACACCTTCCCTCAAATGCTGAAACTGCTGTGTATCTCTTCTGACAGCTCATGTCCAATGTCCCTGGAACACTCCCATCTGCGAGGGCATTATTGTGTGGTCATTGGTCATTTGCCATTAAGCTGATGTTCAACACCAGTTCAGTGAGGGTGTTGATCAGCTTTTTTAAGTCCGTGAAACCAGTTTCTACAAAGCAGCATAGGAAAAGGGAAGGAAAAATAAAATAAGATAAAAACAGAGAGGGAGGCAAACCATAAGAGACTCTTAAATATAGAGAACAAACTGAGGGTTGATGGAGGGGAGATGTGTGGATGGGCTCAATGAGTGATGGGTATTAAGGAGGGCACTTGGGATGAGCACTGGGCGTTGTATGTAAATGATGAATCACTAAATGCTACTCCTGAAACCAACACTACACTATATGTTAACTAACTTGAATCTAAATGATAAAAAATTCAAAGCAACCACCTCACTTTAAAAACAAAACAAACAAACAAACAAACAAAAAAGCATCAGAGGTAAGTGATAACCGTGTACCAGACTAAATGTTTGGTTTAGGTTTTTTGTGGTTTTTTTTTCTTAATGCTAGTTATTGAATTCACTTGGTGGCACAAGGGTCAATTATACATGATACATATAGATGATTATAAGAGTGGATTAATATTCCTGAATTAACTCTCAGAGCACAGTCATCATGTTTTCTTGCTTCTTCTGTTCATACCAGATGTTTAATATAGAGTAAAATATGACTGTAACATTATCTGTTGTACATGTGGTTAGAAAACACAAAAAGTACATGCTATCATTGTGAATATAAAGACATATAAAACATATAAGACAAAACATGTCTTCTTCAAGATTTTCAACGTGCAGAGGAGTTCATTCACTTTGCTGATCTGTAAACCTCCTTTCCTCACTCACAGACCATTTACTCTTATGCAGCACTTGATTTTAGCAAGTTCTTTGTATTGTTTAAAAGTCCACTTCATTTATTTTTTTTTTAATTTTTTTTCAACATTTTTATTTATTTTTGGGACAGAGAGAGACAGAGCATGAACGGGGGAGGGGCAGAGAGAGAGGGAGACACAGAATCGGAAACAGGCTCCAGGCTCTGAGCCATCAGCCCAGAGCCCGACGCGGGGCTCGAACTCACGGACCGCGAGATCGTGACCTGGCTGAAGTCGGACGCTTAACCGACTGTGCCACCCAGGCGCCCCAAGTCCACTTCATTTAAAGTAGGTGAATTCCCCGTAGAAAGTATGGGTAAAAGGGAATGTTCTATGACAACTTGGATTGCATTTCATTTCTTGGATAATAAAATGTGTCACTTTTGTTAATTGGTATTATTAGTTGCAGAGGTGACAGGATGTGATGTATCAGACTGCCCACATAAACAGAAATTTCAGTTGGTACCAACCCTGATTAGTGAAATTTCTTGATGATAATAGTCAAATAATACATAAAATATGGTAAGTATACTACATGTATTATTTAGCTCTTAAAATACACTCAGTATTACTACATGTATCAACTTAATCTTCATAATACCTCTGTGAGGTGGGAACTATCATTGTCCTCATATTACAGATAAAGAATAGTATGAGCAGGTTGAGCAAGTTGTCCAGTATCATACAGATGTTAAGTGGCAGAACTGAGATTTGAACCCAGGGGATCTGGTTTCTGGGGCAGCTGGTGGCTCAGTTGGTTAAGCATCTGACTTTTGCTCAGGTCATGATCTCATAGTTTCTAAGTTTGAGCCCCACACTGTGCTCACTGCTATCAGCTCAGAGCCCACTTCAGATCCTCTGTACCCCTCTCTCTGCCTCTCCTCTTCTCTCTCTCTCTCTATCACAGGAGTACATTTTTGTACACTCTAATTCTTTAACAATGGTTTATTCTTCCATGCATAAATGAGCTCTTTCTGGTAAAACAGGATCTCTTATTTACCAGGCCACTCAATTCTACCATCATTCATAAGCTAGAAGCTTACTTACTCAACCATCAAATTTCAATTTTAAGAGAACCTGAGCAATCATGGAAACAGAAAACACTGAGATCAGAGATATCTATAACTGGTGCCAGGTCATAGTAGTTAGTCTTACACAAATGGCAACAGTGATTGTATCAAAATTTGTTTACCTTGAAATAAAAAAATATAAAATTCCAAAGACTTCTAGGTTGTTTATATAGAAGGTGGTCAAATTCCACATTTGTTTGGGGTTTTTTTTGCCACTTATTATTCTAGTTTCAAATTCTGAAAGGTATTTTTAGACAGAGAAGATTTTGTCTTAGCAAAAAAATTTTTAATGTGAAGAAAGAGAGCAGGGGAGGGGCAGAGAGAGAGGGAAAATCCCAAGCAGGCTCTGTGCTGTCAGCCCAGAGTCCAACACAGGGCTCTATCTCAAGAACTACAAGATCATGACCTGAGTCAAAACCAACTGTCAGACACATAACCAACTGAGCCACCAAGATGCCCACAACAAAATATTTTAAAGAAAATAATTGTTTGATACCTATAAGGGGATAATAATTCTTCCTCAAATTTATTTTTATGTAGTTTATATTCTTACAGCAACTGTCATCAGATTTTTTTTTTTTTTTTTTAGGAATAGAAATGTCCTTCCAAACAAAGACATTCTTTATGGGGGAAGTGAGTGGTAAATTACCAAAAGGAAGGAAAGGAGTGATACTCCTTGCTCTCTCCTTTTGTTACCAAAATGGTCAGTAAGGTATACACTCCATGCAAGGGATTGTAGTGAATGTGAGCACCAAAGAAGGACTGAATTTCAGGTCACAATCCACATAGTTCAGGCAGAGGCCACCAAAGCCAAGAAGCTGAAGAGGCTAGAAGAATGAATGCATCTGAGAATTTGCAGAAAACTTGAAGGTGGCTTTGGATTATACAGGCCAGGGGATTGAGATGTTGGAGGCATTCCTCCAGCTAGATGGAGTCTGGGTCCCATTATTCACATTTGGAAGATATTGCACTTTGCATGGATAGGAGTTTTTAGATTTGGAAGTTTTAGAGCATCCTGAGGAAAAAAAAACAAGAAAAGCAAACAAATTATTAAAGTTTTATGAAGAGGGGTGCCTGGGTGGCTCAGCCAATTAAGCATCCAGCTTCAGCTCAGGTCATGATCTCACAGTTCATGAGATGGAGCCCAGAGTTGAACTCTCTGTTGTCAGCACAGATCCTCTGTCTCCATCTCTCTCTGCCCCTTCCCTGTTTGCACTCTCTCTCTCTCTCAAAAGATAAATAAACATTAAAAAAATTAAAGTTTTATGTAGAAAGACAAAGAAGTAAAAACTAGGGATATTTGAGAATTACGTCTCTGTGAGAACCATTTTATTTCCAATATTTCTAATGACATAGTACACTGGGCAGCAAACACTGGATTTGGGGAGTGGTATTTTGGAATTCAATAGAGTAGTGGTTCTCAGTCCTGGTAGAACTTTATATCTACCTACAGCACTTAAAAAAAAACAAACCAATTTTGGAATCAGAATTTCAAGGACTAGGGTCTGAACATTAGTATTCTTTGTGCTATATTCCAAGCATTGAATACCCCTAATGTTAGTATTGAGAACAGTTCTCTGTCAGTACCACAAGTTTCAGTGAAGCATATTAATTAGGCTTTCTACTGATCATACTCTAGTAGTTTGAGTATTAATTATTCTTTATTGATTATGTGTAACTGTAATCTGGAGAACTAAAAAACTTACTTAGATTGAGAAAATAATTTAGGAAATCCAAACAAACCTTGGTTGGCTGAAATGTTCCTTGCAACAACTTAAACATTATTTTAATTACCCTTATTGTATAAAAAAGGGAATGTATATTATATAACAGAAGTTTGTGCATTTGGTTCTTTAATAAAGTAAAGATTTTTCCTGCTAATACAAGTGTTATCTTGTAAATTCAGATGTTTAAGTCTCTGGTAAAGCTAAAGAAGAGTATAATTGGAAACTTGCACAAATGAAAAACACAATTTGAAAGTGGATACTTTCTAGAAGCTGATTGTACCAGTCATAGAATTTGCAAAAATTTCCTTAAGTTTTCTTTAGAGAATGTTTTCTTTAGTTAGAAAAAAATTAAATTATAATTTATCCATATTTTATAAACTTTATTACCTAGTGCATTATCTTATCAGTTGGTAACTTTGACAGAAAGTAAATTATTTAGATATTTAATCTGTTCTTTTATCTGAGGATATTCAATCATGTTGTGACCTGGTTATATTATGTTGAAGTGTAGAGTTGGGTAGGATGAGGTGTATGCAGTGTACTGAAAGTGAATAAAAGGTACTCTCAATACTTGTGGATAAAATTGTTCTCAAACAAGATAAAAGCTTGGTTATTTAGAAAAATATCTTACAAATCAAAGTCCCAGAAAATCTTGTTAACTTTATCTTAAAAACATATCCAGAATTGACCATTTCTCACCTCAACCTGCCAGGCAACCCACCTGAGAGTCTCTGTATAACTTACCTAGTCTGCCAAGAATGCAAGGCCCTGAGCACTCCTCACTAGAGTCATTTTTTAGGGTTGTATTTGGAGTGAGCAACCTAAAGGGAAGGGACAGTGTCACCCTCCAGGACAAAGAGCAGGTTTGCTTACTGCCTACTAGTATAAAAGATATGGATTTCCTAAGCTCAATGGTTCTCAGCTGCAACACATGCCCACCAATTATGTAGCATTCATCTGGGCCCATCCATAATGCCTTCAAGGGACTTGGCAGGACAAGGCAAACCAACACAAACATGAAGCTCATGCTGCTTGTTATGCCATGAGTAATAAAGTTCTTTGTCTCTGACCCAAGAGTCTCATGTCTTCTGCCAGGATCTATGAAACAGTTGCAGTTTAGTATATTTCTGTATAAGTAGTGTAAAATCAAATCCCAGGCCCCTAACATTCATCAAATACCACCCTAACCCAAGACACCATCATCTCTTACCTGGATGATTGCAAGAGTTTCCTCATTGGTCTCCCTGCTTGTGCCCTTTTGCTGTCTATTCTCAACACAATACTCAGAATGATTCTATTTACCATAATTCTAACTATGTCATTCCTCCATGTAAAACTCTTCAGTGGATTCTTATCTCACTCAGAATGAAAGGCAAAATCTTTCTATGAGCCAAAATGCCCAACATTAGCTCTCCCTTGACTTCATCTCTTTTTAATTTCATCTGTGTTCTATCTGAACTGTCCTCTTTCCACCAGGCACACACTCCACTGTTCCTCAGTTGTTCACTAGGTTAGCTCCTCACTTCCTGCAGGTATTTACTCACTTTCTCAGGAAATATTTCCCTGCCTATAAAGCTTCCACAACTCCACTGGTCCCTCAATGCTTTGTGTTCTCCTTCTGTGTTTTATTTACTTCTTAGTCCTACTTACTTATTTTGTTTATTTTCTAGGTCTCTCATGAAGATAAAGATATAAGATCTGTGAAGGAAAGGAATATTTCACTTCTATATTTTCAACATCTATAACATGATAGTACCTGATACATAGTAGCAAAACATATATGTTGTATGTATGAATGAAGAGGGCTTATGAAAGTTATCAGTGAAGGGACACCTAGGTGGCTTAGTTGGTTAAGCATCTGACTGCAGCTCAGGTCATAATTTCATGGTTTGTGGGATTGAGCCCTGCATCGGGCTTTCTGCTGTCAGCACAGAGTCTGTTTCATATCTTCTATCTCCCCCTCTCTCTGCCCCTCCTCTCTCTCTCTACTTCTCTCTCTCTCTCTCTCTCTCTCTCTCTCTCTCTCTCTCTCTCTTTCTATCAAAAGGTAAACATAAAAAAGTAATCAATGTATAACTGAATCAAAAGAATAAAAAGCATATTCAATATCCTCACCTAGTTGAGGCAAAAGATGGACCAAGGGACAGTAGATGATTCTTTCTAATTCTATTGCTGCATAACATACCATTCCAAAATTATTGACTTAAAACAACAGTTTATTATTATTTCTCACAGTTCTGTGGTTTCACTCTCCTCAGCTGGACAGCTCTTGATTGGGGTCTTTCAAGTACTTGTGGTCAGGTGGAAAATGGGGCTAGTTATCTAACTTGGGACATTCAAGGTAGCTCACTCACAGGACTGGCATTTAATGCTGGCTCTTGGCTGGGAGTTCAGCTGGGACTGCAACTAGAGCACCCATGCATGGTAGCTGGGTTCTGAGAGAAGTATCCCAAAGCCAGTGTTCCAAGAGTCAGGAAGAAGAAACTGCCAAGCCTATGAAGGGCTACATACAGAACTAGCTCAGCATCATTTCTACTATATTCCATTGGCTGGAGCAGTCACAGGACTCATCCAGATTAAAGGGGATAAAGACATAGACTCTACCTCTTAATGGCAGAATAGCAAGAATAGCGTATGAGATGGAGAGATTATTGCATCTATCTTTGAAAAATGCAGTCTGCCCCAATGGTATTCAAAGAGGAATGAACTATGAGATTAAGGAACACAAATTTAGCAATCTTCACATATCCTGAGTAAGGGGAAAAGACCCTGATTTTAGCAGGAAGTAGTACCCCATTAATTAGAAAGTTGGCTTTTACTGTGTTACATGAAAAGTTCATGAGATTTTTTTCCCCTGGTCTAAAGGATGTCCCTCCTTAAAACTACCCATTTCCTAATGCCTTTTCTTCTTCCCCTGCCAAATCACACATTTGATTCGCTACTGATACCCTCGACAGATAGTTGAAGTCTTTCTTGCTTGAAAAGGAAAATTAACACGTTGGCATTTTGATTCACATATCTATCTCTTGTCACTTTATTTAATGCGAATTTATTCTAGAAAATATGATTTATTCTCACCTATATAAAATAAAATTTCTCCACTTACAAAATCAGAATGCAGTGACCCCACTAACAAACTACCTCCATGTCAGGTGCCATATCAGGAATCAACTAATTATCTATGCCATTTTTATCTTACTTCAACCTAAGACTCTTGGAGTTTCAACATTAAGTATCATTTTTCTTTTTTTAATGTTCATTGATTTATTTTGAGAGGGAGAATGAGACAGCATGTGAGTGAGGGAGGGACAGAGAGAGAGAGAGAAGGCTGTCTGCACAGAGCCCTACATGAGGCTCGATCTCACGAGCTGTGAGATCATGACCTAATCTGAAATCAAGAGTTTTAAAACTGACTGAGCCACCTAGGTCCCCTTAAGTATCATTTTTCTTATAAAGCAGAGGAAAATTCTATAGAAAACTGCCCATTTAAACTACCAAAAAATCTTACTGCTCTAAGTTGTCTATTCAATATAGGATGTAGTCATTGTCTCCTTATATTCCACATACTGGTATGGATTTGATTTATTTGATTTATTAAAAATTTACATTTATTGAGTTCTTACTGTTGCTAGGCATTGTGTTAAATGCTTCATATGCATATTTCACAAGTACATGGGTTCTATTATTTTCAATCTTTTACAGATAAAAAACCAAAACTATAGAAAACCTGAAGAACTTGTTATAAGCTATTTGGCTGGTGGTAGATGCTAAATGGCCCTATTTATTTAATTATTTCTCCACAGACTACCACACTTTATATTTTTTCTTATTTGCAAACCATATGCACTACTTAAGAAAATAAGAATTTTTCTACAAAATTACTTTATGTCTACAGTGCCAGTGTCAGCATTTAGTGTGGTTTCTATTTTATATGCATATTAAATGTAACTACATAATTTATATATAAATATATATATATATTCTGCATACCATATTATATAGAAAATATTTAATGACTTACAAAGAACCTATAAATCATAATATATTTGAAAACTTAAAAAGAGTCTGTAAAACCCCAAAGTAAATTTAGCTAATTAGAAATTTAGCTTTATTTGTTGATGTTTACAAAAAAAGATTGAAAACAAAAATTCTGTTATCCCTTCATCAGAGGTAACCTACGGTCTTAGGAAAGTTAACCTCCTTAATATAATGATTTATGCCATGCTAATTTCAGAAGAA
Organism: Prionailurus bengalensis; assembly: GCF_016509475.1. Taxonomy (NCBI): domain Eukaryota; kingdom Metazoa; phylum Chordata; class Mammalia; order Carnivora; family Felidae; genus Prionailurus; species Prionailurus bengalensis. Next base: position 15,443,950 of record NC_057353.1, on the reverse strand, counting down.
AAAGCAGCCATTTTATAGCAGTTCAATTTAGCAGAACATCTGATTAAACTAGTTACTTCTTCATAGTAAATAAATAAAATCTATTGGAAATAATGTTCTCAGTGCTCTTATAAATCTTAACCTCTACATGTTTGAATGAAACCCGAGAAGCAGATCTGTCTGATATTTGTAAGCTCTTAGAATTCTTCCCTTGGTCAAGATGGTTGGTATTAGGTTGATATTAGTTTGGAGAAAGGTAGGGGATATCCCTGGGTCTAATGTACCCAATAATAAAAATTCATTACTCATAATCTATTCAGGGTTATGTCTTTCTTTTTAAAAAAATGAAAATTTTAGCAAGTTACTACAATGTCAACGTGCAGTGACACAACTTTCATTAAAACTAAGTAGAAAATCACAAGAAATCCTAATGATATGCTGAAGATCTACACAGTTATCTCCTACTGCCAATTCTTTGTTGGGCATCTCACTTAAACTTATAGGAACACTCTAGTTGCCCATTTTACCTCTCAATTTTGAATGAGACTCATTATTTCTGATGCATTTCCATAGATAAAACTGCTTGAAACAGAATTGTTTTAGTAGGATTTCTGCCTCCATATGGCTGAGATTCAAAATGAATACAACTACACATCTGTCAGATGCAACTCATTTTTTAATGAGGCCTCAGAATGTTAAGTTACATTTCTGTTTGCTTGGTTTTGCTGTATGGCATCACTTCTCATATGGGTTCAGTAAACTGACCATTTTTTATTATTCTTCCTTATTTTCTTTCATTTATTTCCATTAATCTGTCAAAAATCTAATACATTCTTCATGTCCTGAGGCATGTGATGTGTATAAATGCACATCGTCATTTACCACCTTCCCCCTTTCCATTCCCTCAAAGTAACCACTGCTTATAAAAACTGACCACTTTTCAGTTATTAGGTGAAAATTTTATTTGAAGTTGCTCATAAGACAAATATAAAAATAAGAATCCTTATATCTCAGTGTATTTCATTTTATCTACAAATGTACAAAGTATGTATAAACAACAAGTGATTCTATAAGCAGTTTAAATACGCAGTACATAAAGGCATGTAAAAACATCACATTTGATCAAATCTATATAGAATGATTGTGATTCAAAAATCATGTTGGAAAGGATTTAAATTTCTTTGTTCAAAAATGCCTTCCTCTACTGATTATCCAGTGCTTTGTGGAAATCCAAGAAAACCCAAGGAAAAAATACATGAAAAATCACATGAAGTCTTTGAATGATCATCAACAGCATGATATAAACAGTCTTCATATCTTCCTCTCCTCAATATTACCTGGCAGGGATCTACATTCTAATTGATGAAGCTGAAAGAAATATGCTTATTTTATTCTCCCAATGACCACCACTGCAGACTTGTTTGGAGATGACTTTTATCACTTTCATGATTGCTAGTCATGCCCTAGAAGACTGAAAGAATGACTGTTTTGAGAATTCATAAAAGATGTGCTATGTGATGTTTATTTAAATTCAGGTAACTTCCCATGTTCCAGAGAATTTACTGTGGCTCTTTTACCTCACCATTTTAGGTTAGGGGCAATCTTTTCCTTAGTCACACTGACCATGCTCCTTACTTATTAACTTCTTACTGTGTTTAATTTGTAAATTTACTTTATCACAAATAGCAAGAGAAGGCGTCAGAGTTATCCTAATAATTTTTCTTAGTGAATACTCTTGAATTTTGGTGCTTCATATACATATCAGCAAAATTTGGGGCAGAGCAGAAAGATTTTAGTTGTTTTTTTGCGGCAGACACAGAGCCACACAGCCCCACCCAGAGCATCCCTTCAAGGAGCATCTGGTGCCTAGTGTGGGGAATGTGGTCGGTGACAGCCTCCAGATCTCAGCTGCCTTAAGGTCTGTCTCAGCTTCAGAGAGGGTCTTACCAAAGAGCACACTTTTGGCAACTTCCACAGTTATTCACACTCAGTGACTATGTGAAATAGGGATATAAGGGCCTGGATAATTTGACCCAACAAGGGACACACTGATTGGCGATTTGTAATCCACAGTTCCCAGTGGGATGACCAAGACTGTTGGTCTTACCTTGCAGTTGGACTTCTGCCCAAATTTGCTCCCTCCCCCTTTCTTTCATAGATGTTGATCTCTAATAAATATCTTGTATCCCAAACTGTATCCCAGCATCTGCTTCTAGAGAGCTCAACCTATCACAATTATTTTAGCTCTTTCTGTCATTGACAGAACATCGAGGGGACTTTTCCTGTGACCCTGAAACTGGGGATTGGCAACAAAAGCTGAAGGCAAAGATCTCAACCCAATTATCAAAGAATTGGGGGCCTAGGCTTCCTTCTTCACAGTCTTGCTTGAAGTGACTAAACTGGCTTTGTTATACTTATCTATGTTACCCCAGGACTCACTCTTCATGCAGCTTTATATGCTGAAAGCCAACAAGACAGGGAGGAAGTATTTGGCAAGACTGCTTCTTTGTTTCCATTCCCAGTATTGTGGGACAGTGCAGGGAAATGTGCCCCCTTACCCTAAAACAAGACACCAAAAAATCAATCATGGAAATATGTGATACTTGCAAAAAAAAAAAGAGTCATAGTTCATGCCCAACTGATCTGCTTTTGTGCTTTTTCAAGAGGACAGGGACATGGGAAGACAGAGAACTGGAAACTGAGCAAGATGAAACAGGCTGCACTAACATCTTTGTGTGACAAGGGTATATGAGTTTCTTGTTAGTTAAATGGACACAGCTCAGGTGTCATGCTTGGGCCACCTTACGAGTCCTCTATTCCATCTAAGAGGGCCAGTCACCCAGAGAAGACCTACAGGAGCAAAATCTGTGAGGTAGACTACTAGAAAAGGGGGCAGAGAGGCCAGAGGTCTTTTTAGAATATATTTCCTGCCCCAGGAGCTAAGCAGAAGGGAGACCTTGGCCACCTGCCCTCCTCCCCCCACCCCCATAGAGAGACACACATAAGAACCCCACAGAAGGAACAGATCAGCACTGTTTTCCACATAGAGGGTACTGATGGCACTTCTATGCCATGCTTAATTGAATGCAAGCATATAATACCAGAGTCTCATGATACTTGGTTGCTTTCCACTGGTTCTGCCCTTTTCCTGCCTAAACATGAGGGAGAAGTAAGGAACTTGGTGGGGAGGGGTAGGAGAAAAGAAGAGGTGTTTCAGGAGCAGAGCTTGCCCATCGTGCTGATTTCCCTCTGTGGAAGTGTAGTGGGCCCTGGGGAGAGGGGAGGAAGGGAGCATAAAATTGAATATAAGACCAAAGGTTTAAACTGGATTAAACTGGTTTAGAACTTTTATGCTTTAAAGTGACACACAAACTATAAAATTTGTGTCAGATGCCATTAAAAGACCTGAAAGAGTTTCACAACAGCACTACTGAAGGCAGTGATTGGAGAAAAATGAAACCATTTACTGTTTGCACCTCATTGAGTTACCACTCTTCAATAAGCTGGGTATATTTGCTTCCAAATGGCTATTTCAGATATTTGCATGCCAGATGGAGATAAGTTGTCTTTATACCAATCTACTTTCAAAGGATTGGATTTCCTATCTTATTCTTATAACTTCCCTATTATATGAAGATAGGCAATGGTGAGAAATGAGAAGAAATACCTTGGGACAAAATCACAATACACTCTAGGCATTAGAGTCATTGAAATAATTTCATGCAACTGACTAAGAGCTGTGCAAAAGCTGTCATCACAAATTGGCTAAAATCAAATGGAATTGTCTTTCAATATATGGATTATCACCCATGGATTCTGTTTCCCAGCAGCCTCGAACGTCAGAACTCTGGCAGCCTTCATTACTCTTTCACACAACTTGCCCCCCCCATTGGCCATACCTGCTACCTGAATATCACTCAAACTGCTTAACCTTTGAGAACTCAAATTTGTAAAGTATCTTCTCTGTTTATTCCTTCTTTGCCCACCACCTTCCAGACCCTCATTTCTTTTCTACCTATTCTTCACAAGGGTTCAAATCTCCCAACATCCCTTCTTCTGGCTCAAAAGTCTTCCTGACCAGCTTGAACTTGAGGGCCATTTCAGTAACTGCCCAGGTTCATGTGTGAAGGCAATGACAGAATGGAGACTAAAATGCAGTTGTCTTGATTAACAAATGTAATACCCTAAAGGAAATCCAGATGTGGTTAAGGTCTGACTCTTCAAGTATGAGTCTCCCCCAAGAAATTCAGCTGTTATGTCAGGAGGAAAGGAAGGTCCAAGATGAATAAGACACACCTACACAGAGCATCAGTTCTACTCTAAAGGGCAGATGCAGACAAACAATCATATGGGCTAAGATAGTCAAAACATTATTTACATATAATAGTATTAAATTTTTTCTGGACTTTGAAGTTAAAGCATGAAAAAGAGCTATCATTGTTTCAGCAGGGAGGTTCAGGGCCAGCAGCAGACTACAAACATAGTAAACTTTCTGTTCTGTGTTAGATACAGGTGCTTTGGTAGGAAAGGCTATGAAGCATATGTTAGAGAGAAGACAAGGACAGATCATGTGTACAAGAGAGAAGAGAAGAGGAACTTGTGCATGGAGGATCCATAGGGCAGTGTAGGAAGCATTCCCCCCGGAATCTGGGTCTAAGGAATTTGGATCTAAGGTAAACAGAATCTGTGATCAAGAGAAAAGAAGAAAAGCTACAGAGTGAATGACACAAGCCCTTATCAGTTTCCTATTCCTGCTTTAACCAAGGAACACAAATTCAATGACTTAAAACATACAAGTATATTATCCTACCCGTATCTCACTGAGCACAATCAGGCTCTCAGCAGCACAGAGCTCCTTCTGGAGACTCTCCAAGAGAATGTATTCTTTATCTTTTCCAGCTTCTAGAGGCTGCTACATTCCTTGGCTTGCAGCCCTCTTCCATTTTCAAATCCAGTAATGACAGTACCCTGACCTAGGCTTCCATTGTCACATCTCTTCTCTGACTCTCCTGTGCCCCTCCTTCCATTATAAGGATCTTTGTGGTTACATTGGGCCTATCTGAATAATCCAGGATAATCTCTCATTCTCAAGATTCTTAATTTAATTGCATCTTCAAGGTATCTTTTGCCATGTAAGGAACATATTCACAGGTTACAGGGAATAGGATATGGACATCTTTGGGCCATTTTTCTGTCTACCACATACAGGAAGTTGGAAGGTGGTCTGAAAATACATGAGCAGCTCCCCTTCAACTCAATTTATATATGTAAATAATCTATAATTGAACAGCTTGTTTCCAGAGGAATGTAGAATGCACCATCTCATGCAACCTTCAGAATAATCCAGTAAGGTAAACATCATTAGTTCCACTGTATAGGTGGGAAAACAGCCTCTGCATGGCTCCTGACTAGCCCAAGATGAAACATGTGGGAAGTAACAGTGGTGAATTAAACAGCAGGTTTTTTTTCTTGCTTTCCCACAATTGGTTAATCCTGTAAGTTTTCATAGCATCTCAAATTAGGAAAACAATTTTTGAGATTTAGAATTAAAGTATATGGAAATGCACACAAGGCAAGAAAAAGAAATAACCAAATTTGTGGGTAATGATTCTGGAGGAACTCTTTTTGTTGCCATATCAAAAACTCCAACAAAACCACACACACACCAAAAACAACATATATTTCCTCATGTTCCAAGCCTTCTAATTCAAATATGTAGATAAATGTGATGTGACACAGAATATTAAGACAGATTTATACATATTAATTTGATGTGACTGGCAAAGTTCTTCAAAGAACAGTTATGAAATCCTAATTGCTATATTTCCATAGCAGTTAAAACAGAAAGGAAAAGTTTGGAGAGAAGGCATTGCCATAGACAATACTTAAATACACACACACACATTTATACCCACTAAGGATATTATTTTTTATATTTTAATGCAAAGAAAGGTAGGCAAAATAGCTTTTTCTTTGAAAGGACTATAGAAACTGGAGAAGGTCAAACTTGGAGAAGTCATTTTGAGATCATACATGAGGAGAAAAATCATGGAAGGGATAGTACGTGGTTAATTTAGGAGCCAACATGGGGATATTGGCTCCAACATTCTAAATAACTGGCTAAAAAAGGAAAAGACTCTGGTACATTTGTAAAGTGACAGTTGGCATATGAGTTAGCTTTTTGTCCCCTTCATCATTGGAACAAGATTATTAAAGAAGATTGTGACAGTTTGTATAAACACTGAACAAACAGTGATCCCTCTCACTTCCCATTGTGTGTGAGGTACACATCTCTGTCTCAGTGGTACTGAACTTGGCAAATGGAATGTTAGTAAACAACACACAAGCAGAGGCTTTGAATGTCTTATGGGGTTTGGTGACCCAGTGATCCCCCATGAAAAGAATGTGCCTAAGATAGTTCCTGCCGTCTCAGCCTGAACTTTAGAATGAGAAACATGAGCAATTCACATGCCCTAGGAGCTGCTGGTTCAAGGAGGATGAGAGACGCATGCGTCTGACAGGAAAACAAAGAGCAGCCTGGGACCCGAAATCTGGAGCCAGCCCAGCCCACTTGCAGCCAACCTGAAGATCTATGAACATGAGAATGTTTTAAGTCACTAAGTTTTGGGGTGGAGTTTTTATGTAGTATTATTGTAGCAAAGCAAATTAAGATAGAATTGAATAGGTGTTTTATTTATTAAAGAATACTTGCACACATTCAGTAATCTATCATTAAATATGTGTTGAAGCAAGTTTGATGCAATGTATTGATGTGTTTTTAAGAAGTCTATAGGGCTGGTATGTTTTGAAGGACTTATCTTTAACAAGAAAAATATGAAGAAAAGTAAGTGTGTTTTATAAAGTAAAAAACAAAAATACAAACAACAAAAAATACCCCCAAACAATATATTCAAAGACTTCCACTTGCAGAAAGATGGAGTAGACATACTTTTTCCTCTTCCTATTTCTATGTACAAGGAAGGTAAAAGAAAGTAGCCTGGCTAAGCACTCAAAGAACAACATAGTGATGAATTTCCTGAGTTTTCTTCTTGAGAGCAATCTGGAAATGTCAATAGGCACAGACCAAAAAAACACCAAAATAAATCTGCTCTTTCTAGCCAAAGGACCAGGAAAGAGGCAGTCTAGCAAGACAGAACGATTTAACACAATAACTATTCTATTATAGGCAAATAACACAGGAAAAATGATAGCTCTACTACATCCATGTCACTAAAGGTTGAGTGAAAAGCCAGAATTTAAACCTTTTCCAGGTTCTCGTGAGGTACCTCAATGTTATCACCAGGATAGTGCCAAAAAATTGAGTAGGTGCACAGGATTTCGCCCTCCATTAGGGAATGGAATCAGGAGATAACACTGAGAATCAGGAGATACCACTGAGTATCCTAGACTTCTGTTTCCCCTTCTTATTAGGATAGTGTTAGTAGATATCTTGGGGCACCTGGGTGGCTCAGTCGGTTGAGCATCCGACTTTGGCTCAGGTCATGATCTCGTGTTCCTGAGTTCGAGCCCCGTGTCAGGCTCTGTGCTGACAGCTCAGAGCCTGGAGCCTGTTTCAGATTCTGTGTCCCCCTCTCTCTCCACCCCATCCCTGCTTGTGCTCTGTCTCTCTCTGTCTTTCAAAAATGAATAAACATTAAAAAAATTTAAAAAACATGTATTATCAAAAGCAAAACTACTTATATATATATAAAAAAAAGAAGAAGACTTGGAGGAAGCAGTAACAAAACACTCCTACTCCTTCTAGTCAGGAAGGTTTCAGTACAAGGGAACCAGTACTCTCATCCCTGACCAGAAGTAATAAGAAGCCATTACTCCTCAAGTGTCAATGGAGGCCAGGTAGGAAATTTGAACTTCTGCTCTCAAGTGGCAGTAATAAAGCAGAACCTTCTTCTTCCTCCACAGGAGCAGTGAGAAAGGAAACAAGCTAAAACAGAAAGTTTAAATGAAATCCAGAGTCTCCTAGCATAATACCCCAAATGACCAGGCATCCATTGGAAATAAATAATTATAACAAGATCCAAGATGATCTTAAACTAAATAAAAAACACAGTCAATAAATACCAACATCAAGATGACAGAGGTGTTAGAATTATCAGCCATCATGTAAATGTATCAAGTACTTAAAAACACACTTCAAATAAATGAAAAAAACAGAATCTCAGCAAAGAAACTGAAGATTTAAAGGAGAACCAAATGAAAATTTTAGAATTGAAAACCACAATGGCAAAAATTTTAAAAACCTAGTGGATGGGCTCAACAGCAAATTAGAGGAAAAAGAGAAATTTAGAGAACTGGAAGCAAAAACTATAGAAATTATCCAACTTGAACAACAGAGGGGGCAAAAAGATAGAAGGAATAAGCATTACTTACTAAACCTGTGAGCCTATAACAAAAGATCTAACGTTCATGTCACCAAATCCCCAGGAGAGAGGGAAGAGTGTGGAACTGAAAAATACTTGAAGAAATCATGCCTGAAAACTTTCCAAGTTTGGCAAGAGACATAAACCTAGAGATTCAAGAAGCTGAATAACACTCACAGAGTGAACCTAAAGAAATTCACACTAGGCAAATATCACATCAAAGCGATACATCTGAAAAACTAAAAAATAAAGAAAAAAATCTTAAATGCGTCAAGAGAGAAAAGACACTTTGCTTATAAGGGAAAACAATTTGACGGCAGATTTCTCATTAGAAAATATGGAGACGAAAAGGAAGTGGCAAACATTTTTAAAATATTGAAAGGAAAGAACTTTTAGAGTTAGCATGATAGCAAGAGTTTTCTGGTATCTTTTATCAAAGAACACTGATATTGGCAATCATCCACAAACAAGAGTGACTTTGTAGACATCTAGGAGTCCAGCAGAGAAGTGCCAGCACACTCTTGGAACAATATCTGAGAGCAGATGCACTGAAGAGGGTAGAAGGAAGAATTTCATTTACCTGCATTACTCCTCCTTCAAGGCAGCACAGCTCAGTGTGAAGAGACATTCTTAGCCCCTGATTTCTTCCATAGAGGATAGTGAGTGGGTGAATGCCCAGCTGCTCCAGCTGTGCAGAATATTGCCGCAGAGGCCCACTTCTTTCTCACCCTATTCAGAATACTGAGCTGTGCTGCATGACTGGGGGGTAGGAAGGACCTGGAAAAACACTACCAGGGTTCTTGGATGATCAAATGTACGGGGATTCTAATGACTTCACAGACTCCATCAGGAAGCCCAACCACGAGCAAGTGGGGGTACCTTGCCTGCAGGTCCCCCAAACTGGCCCATAGTCACCCCCTAATAATCTGTGTGTCTTAGCCAGTCAACACCCCCACCACATACACACACACACCATAGCTGGCTAGCTCCCTGTATATGTCCTTGAAGGCAGCCGGTATGATGAACATTTGCAGATGATTAGTAAGCTCATGCAGAAACTTGGCCTGTCTATGCAGGATTGGGAGAAAGCACACAAACTTGAGCATTCAGTATTACCTTGGGAAAGCAAATGGGAAGTGGTCAGCACCTGTCCTGGATTTGCAGGATCGAAAGAAGCCATACCATCTTAAGAATTCCCTCCCAAGACAGAACAAGAAGTATGGAGCAGCCACATCCTTAGAAAAAGTTTAAGAAGGTTAAATGGAATCACGTAGTATGTAATCTTTTGGAATTGGCTTTTTATACTCAGCCTAATTCTCCAGAGTTCATTCAGATCGTGTATATTGAGTTCATTCATTTTTATTGCTGAATAGTTTTTCATAGTATGGTTGTACCAGTTTGCTTATCTGTTCAGCCATTAAAAGGCATCTGAATTGTTTCCAGTTTAGGGATCTATACAAACTTTTGTGTGAACTTAAGTTTTAATTTTTCTATGAAAAATGCTCAGGAGCACAATTTCTGAGTCATAAGGTAGTTACATTTTTTTTTAAAGAAAGTGCCAAACTGTTTTCCAGGTTGGCTATACCATTTTACATTCCCACAAGAAATATGAGTGTTCCACTTATTCCATATCTTTGTTAGCATTTGGCTTTGTCCCTATTTTTTTATTTTATTCATTCTGATAAGTGTGCAATGATACCTTACTGTAGTTTTAATGTATGTTTCCCCGAGATCTAGTGAAGTTGAACCTCTTTTCATGTGCTTATTTGTTTTCTGCATGTCTATTTTGGCGAAATTTCCCTTCATGTCTTATTAGGGACTGAATGTTTGGGCCCTCCCCAAAATTCATACACTGAAACCTTACCCGCCTTCCCAATGTGATGATGGTATTAAGAGGTAGAGCCTTTAGGAAGTAAGTAGGATTAGATGAAATTATACAGGTGGAGCCTTCATGAATGGGATTGGTGCCCTTAAAAAGGTCTTGAGAAAGCTAGATTTTCTCTGCTTTCAGATTAATGGTTGTTCAGAATTAGGAAAGGTAGGGGCTCCTGGGTAGCTCAGTCGGTTAAGCGTCCGACTTCAGCTCAGGTCGTGGTCTCGCAGTCTGTGGGTTCGAGCCCCCGTCGAGTTCTGTGCTGACAGCTCAGAGCCTGGAGCCTGTTTCAGATTCTGTGTCTCCCTCTCTCTGACCCTCCCCCGTTCATGCTCTGTCTCTCTCTGTATCAAAAATAAATAAACGTTAAAAAAAATTTAAAAAAAAGAATTAGGAAAGGTTGGGGGTGGGAGGGAAGTGGGTAAGGCTATAAAAGGGTGACAGATCCTTGTGGCAATGTAATTGTTCTATATCTTGACTGTATCAATGCCAAAGTCTTGGATGTAATACTGTACTATGGTATGCAATACGTTATCATTGAGAGAAACTGGGTAAAGGATATAGAGGATCTCTTTATACTATTTTTCATAACTCCATGTGAAATGATAATTATCACAAAATAAAAAGGTTAACTTTTGAAAAATCCTTGACTTTATTTAGCTAGTTTTAGTCATATTTGGAACAAGTATTTCAGAGCCTCAAAATAGCTTCTGTTTATTTCTGCTGCTGTCCATAATGAATTAATGAGGGAGAGAGACATCATCAAATACTTATACCAACTATGTGCCAAGAATTGTCTTAAGCAAAATCAGAATTCTTCCTTTTACATAAGTATATACACACAAACTCACAAATATAAACAAACATTTCACTTTATGTTTATGTTTATTTAAAATGTATATACAATTGTTTTCAAAATAATCTTCCTCAAATACACTAGTGTTGTTAATTTACTCATAAATTAAGTTGGAGCTTTTTACATTTTCAAGCTATATGTTTGAGTTGATGCTTTAAAAGCTGAAGACAAAGTCAGTGACCTTGAAAATACATAAAAAGTAAGACTTTAGCTTCTAAGGAGACTAAAAAGTCATCACAAAGAGCATTAGCATGGCAAGCCTTTTAGCTGCCACAGTGGTCGCCAAATTTTATAGTTGACATGATAGGATTCTAGAGCCATTACTGCTCAGGGCCATTAGGTACTATACTGGTAAGGAATTTTGTGCAAAAGACTCAGGAAGATAAATGACGATGGAGAAAAATGAATGTTAAAATTAATAAAAATATACACTCCACCTACTTCAAATCTATTATTTAATATTTGAGATGTCTGTTTTATTTTATAAAACATAAGCATGTCTTAAACTTTTTATAAGTAATAGATTAAAAACCTTGTATTTTCTTATTTAAACAATTAAATCTTGGAAAAAGATACAGTCAATTGCTCATGTGATTGAAAAAACAGCATGGCAATAAGTAAAATTCCTACAACAAAAACATTAAATAGAGAAAAAATCAGCAAAAATTAAGTGTTATTTATTCAGAAATAATACAAACCTTCAGAAAACAAAGGAAAATTCCTACAATTACTAGCTCCTAAACAGAACATTAACTCTATGAAGGAATAAATTAAATATATGAAATGATAAAATAGCACATTGACGCAAAATGAAATTCCAGAGCTAAATAAACATAAAGAATTAAGGACCAAAACACAATAAAACCTTGGATTGCAAGTAACTTGTTCTGCAAGTGTTCCACAAGATAAGCAAACATTTCTAATAAATTTTAACTTGACAAGCAAGCGATGTCTTGCAATACAAGAAGTACATGATCCCGAATGTCACATGATCACCACTGAGCCAATGGTTTTCTCTCTCTCTCTCTCTCTCTCTCTGTGTGTGTGTGTGTGTGTATGTGTGTGTGTGTGTGTGTGTGTGTGTCACTGTGGGATTGTGGATGATGGTCTCCCATGCTTAGATACTTGGTCTTAGGCCACAGTGTTTGGCAGAAATCAGTGATTTTTCAGAACACTGGAAGGTGCCCACAGCTGGCACTAGTGTATGTTTTGTCACTTCACACCTGTGGACAGTCCTTTGATTTTCCATACAAGAGTAAGCTTAGGAATGCTCTGCTTCATTCTAGGCCAGGCTGCCTGCAGATATAGACCCTTTCCCCTGCTGCCTTATTGCCAGTTATGTTAAATACAGTAGATGACAAGAATTTATTAATGCTGTACTGTAGTCAACATCCATGAGAGCACATACAATGGCCCCCATGCAAAAACAAGGTTGAAAAGAAAGGTGGTAAGAAGGAGATGATTACAGTGTAAGTTAAGAAGGAAATCATTGAGAAGTACGAAAGGGGGATGTGAGTGGCTGAAATTGCAAGATTTTGTAAGAAATCTAAGTCTGCATCTCACCTGCAGAGGAGGAGGAGGAAAAGGCGGAGGAATCCCTGCCTTCAAATGCGATGGGGAAATGTGTAAAAAGTGGGAAACAGTGCAGAATTTTGTAGAAAAGCACCACCTGAATAAAGTTGTAGTAGTGTGAGTGATGAATCTGTTTAATGACAATGCAATGTCACATTTCTGCAAAAGCCTCAAAAGAAGGCAAAAGCAAGAGTCATTGGAGAGGTTCCTTGTTAGAGCTGCAGAAAAGAAAAAGATTCCATTGAGCCAAAAGATAACAGTGATTCCTTTAGTGATAGTGAAAATCGTCCTACACAATAACCCTCCTCTCTCTTATCTCCCTCACACTAGCCACATAGGTTTTCAAGGGTAAGTGCAGGTTAAATGTATTTTTCTTTATATTTTGTATTTTCTTTATTATTTTGTATTATATTAAAGTATTGTAATAATTTTATATGAATATTTTTGGGTTGTAGAATGAAATCATCTGAGTTTCCATTATTTCCTATGGGGAAATTCACTTTGACATATAAGTGCTTTGGATTACAAGCATATTTTTGGAACAAATTATGCTTACAAACCAAGGTTTTACTGTATCTCCATTTGAAACTAAAATATTGTCAAATAAAACTAAAATAGTAACAAAAAAGAACAAAACAGATTGCTAAAAATTTCATTAGTGCTATAGTGAAAGGCTTGAGAGCATCTTAGTGAACCCAGGTGCTGCTGATTGGGAGGAGGGTTGGAAAACAAGAGACTGAGGTATACAGAAATGGAGGACAATGATGGACCAAGGGGTAATTGGCACCTGAAGAACAAAAAACCAACAAATAGAAAAATAAAGGAAGGACCAAATAAAGGCATATTCTGTTCCAATAAACGTTGTATGTGGAACAATAGGAATTTAAAAAAAACTTGAAATCTCTAAGGGATAAAAAAAGAATGTTTAACCTTAACATAATAGGAAAAAATCATCACCATTTACCATCTGGATATGACTGGCCCTTTTTATATATAATTTACAAAAGTAAGAATAAAGGGCTAGTGAAAAACAACTTTATTTGAAATTTTAATAATAATTTAAACATAGCAGTCCCAAATATTCCATTTTATCTTAGTTTTAAAGGAATATAAATATACGATGTATTGTGTGTATGTGTGTGTGTGTGTGTGTATATACACTATATATATATATATATATATATATATATTATATATATATTGCTGCATCAGTAAGCACAGAAAGAGTTAGTCATTAGGAGGTAAAGAAAAACACCATCAATGAGTTAAAAAAGATCTGTAAGATGAAAGTTAGTTATCTGGAGTCCTTTTCCAATCATGAATAACCTTCCCAATTAACAATTAATCACTTAGGCAATAGATGTAATGGGCTCTTGGATGCATCACTTATCTTATAGGATGTTAGAAGAGGTCTGTGGACCTCCTGTGTCCAGCAAACAAGGGAAAAATGGGAATGGAGTCAAGCAGAAAGGGGGCAGCACCTGGTGTAGAGATCCTATGCTTCTACTTTCTAGAGCCAACAGGAATGAAAGGGCCCCTCTAGAACACTAGAAAGAAACTGTGACCATCACAAGCGGTCTCAAAGAAGTGAAGAGCAAAGTCATAGAGGCAAGGAGCCAGGGCAGAGAAACCAAAGGTCAAAACAGTTGGGAGTAAGAGTGACAGAGAAATCACCTAGACCTGTGGGCAGCAGAAGGAGTAGTGTTGACCTGAAGTCACAGTATTGGCAACACAAGATCTTTGAAACAGCAACAGCCTGGGACTCTTTTCTGAGAGAGCTAAGTGTTTCTAGGATGGGGGCTGTACCAGGCTGTCTTTGAAGAAAAGCCTCCCACGTTGGGACTATTGGACTACCAGAAATTAAAAGCAAATATGACCTCATAAACAAAATTTGCCAAACACATGAACAGGCAAGTTATGAATCGCAGTCAAGAAAAAACAATTTCAGACACAAGGACAACAGACGTGGAAATTGTCATGTGCAACATGTAATTACAACCAGATGAATAATAAATCAAAGGCAATGGAATAATATCTACAATGTGTTGAGAGAAAACAACTATTGATCTAGAATTGTATACTCAGCAAAAGTGTGATTTAAAACAAGGTAACAAATATAAGGGTAGAAATAACAAAAAATGCTAAAAGAAATGCATGATGAAATTGCAAAGATGAGTTTACATACCCCAGGGAAAAACCTGAAAAAGTGAACAGACATTTAAAGAAATGGAATATTTGGAAATGAAAAATAATCATTGAAAGAAATAACTTAATGCTTGGTTAAATAGTAGATCAGACTTAATTGAAAAGAAAATTAATGAACTGTAAAATATATCTGAAAAATGTATCCAGAGTGTAGGTAAGATAATTAAGGTGATGAAAAATATAAAAGGAAAGTGAGACATACATTAGACAGAATAGAAAAACTAATACCTACCTACTCAAAGTCTCAGAAGGATAAAACCTGGAGAACAGAGGAGAAAATATATTTACATAAAATTTTCCAAAATGAAATAAACATGATTCCAGATACCAACAGGTTAAGTAAAAAGAAACTCACATCTTTATGTATCCCACTGAAACCCTAGAACATGAAAGATTAAAAGAAGATCTTTTAAGCTGCCTGAAAGCAAAGATAGATTATAAAAACATGACCTCAAACTTTTTAACACCACTGGAAACTGGAAGACAGTAAAGTGTAACTACAAACTTTTGAAAGAAAACTATTGTCAATCTATTGTGTACCTAGCAAGATTATTGCTCAAAAATCAGATAATCATCATAAGGGCAAAATTTTAAAGAAATTAGATATGTACAAAACTGAAGCATTTTTCCACCAAGAAACCTGCTCTAGGTAAACTGTGAAAGAATCTGCTTTACAAAAATAATCATGCTAGAAGGATGGTCTGCAACATAAGAACTGATGGTAAAAATAGAATGATAAACATGTATGTAAATTCAAATAAACATTTCTAACATAAAACAATAACGTCTAGTGTACGGGGTTAAACAAAAAACAAATGAAATATTCAGCCAGGTATAATAATATAATATAATATAATATAATATAATATAATATAATAACAATATTATATAAGACCTAAGGGGGAAGATGTAAACTAAATATTCCCCATGGGGACAGCTTGGACACAGAGTGTTAAAACCCTAGGGAAATGAAGTGTGTAACCAAATGAAGCATTGAAGACAGGAGGGCTCCTACTCTGTAGCGTGGTCCTGCAGGTGGTGTCTAGAGCATGAACAAAGGGAGAAAGGTGTTGTCATGGGGCAATATAGTAGCTCGACACAGGAAGCTCAGGTGGTGGCAAAGAAAACATCTGTGGATGTTGTGGCAGCAGCAATGAGAAATGGTTGCATACAGGAGAATTGATCAAATAAGTAAACATATTAAGGATAATGGGAGCCATGTTCCTCAGAGTTCCAAGATGGGGATAGAAATATAGAAAGGCAGAAAGGTAGACAGAATTCTGCAGTATTGGATTGGAATGATATTGGTGTGAACTCAAGGTGTTCAATATTCATACCTAGTGCGGTTCTCTCAGATGTTCTGAGAGCAGCAACTTCCCAACAGCAATGGGCACTTAGCAATCACAACTTGGCTCCCAAATACTATCCTCCCCTCAAAAGAGACTAGAGCTTCTTGGAGGACTGAGGCAGAGAATGTATGAGATAGGCCTGGAACATCTTGTGTGCTAGAAAGCAAAGAAATGTTCAAAAAAATGGTTAAGAAGGTATCAAAAGAACAAGGGATCCATCATGATTTAGCTTCCACTGCCCAAATATTGGATAATTTGGGTATCAAAACAAAGAATGCTAGTAATGGAGTGTACCTTCCAACAAAATAGAAATCATGAGTCTACACTGATATAAATAAATGAATGAATAGATGAAAACATGATATTTACATGATTTTCAAGTTCCTCTCAACAATGTACTCCTTATGACAAAACTAAAAGGATTACTTTTACAGAGAGAAGCCTGTATTAATCAACTGAACAATATAAATACCATGTGTAAAATGAACACTAACTGGAAAACAACATCTAAAAAAATAATAAAAATCATGCACCACCTGAGAGGATGCAATGAGAATAGTGCAGCATCATTTCTGCAATATTCCTGCCAAAGAATAACCTGAATCTAATCACAAGACTGTCAGTAATGTATCAATGTTAATTTCCTAATTTCAATACTTGTATGAGATTACACGGGAAAATGTTATTGTTGGAGATAGGCACTCAAGGTTTGGGTATGATGAAACATAAAGTTTTAAAGTTTTTCTCAAATTATTCAGGAACAAAACATGTTTTTTTGTAGTGTACTTGCAATTTTCTATAAATTTGAGATTGTTTTAAAAATACTATATATATAAATATGTATATATATACATATGTGTGTATACACACACATATATATATACACACATATGCATACACATACATATACATACACACATACACACACAAAAACATCAGGAAATAAAGCATTAAGATTGCCAGGGTGCTTCTAAAAGAAAATACTATACTCACCTGCTAGGTAACAGGAGATATTATGCAGCAGTAGAAATTAGTACACTTTATAGTAGCTCAGGGATAGACATACTAACCAATGAAATAGAAATGAGTGCCCAGAAAAGGACCTTTGCATATATGGAACTTTGATATGTGGCAGAATTGCCTAACAGATCATAGGGGAAGGAAGGTTTATTCAATAAATGGTGCTGGGACAATTGGACGTTCAGGTAGGAATTCTGGAAATGTTCCTCTGGTCTTCAAATCATCCTCTCAATTCCTCAACCAGTCCAGGTGCTTAACTCCAGGGTTGGGGACACCTGCATGCGACCTTTCCAGAATTCCCAGCCAAGTGTTTTTTGACTTCATTTTTTAATTTGTTCCATTTTTAATTGTTTTCCAAAATTCAAATATAAGATGATGTGACATAAAACTCTAGATGGCCATTTGTTTTCTTGAAAACTCCGCAATAAAAATGAGCCTGCACTCTCACGTGGTGATAATAATTTACAGCTCAGCAGTGCTGCCCCCACTTACAGGGCACATACCCCAGTTCACCACAGAACTTCTACACACATTTACACTGCTTGCCGGGGCTATCTAGCCCCTGGAGTTTTCCATCACAGGTCTAGTCAAGAGT
The DNA here is from genome assembly GCF_016509475.1 of Prionailurus bengalensis. Classification (NCBI taxonomy): domain Eukaryota; kingdom Metazoa; phylum Chordata; class Mammalia; order Carnivora; family Felidae; genus Prionailurus; species Prionailurus bengalensis. The sequence continues at coordinate 15,426,120 of NC_057353.1, read as the reverse complement.
GTTCCCGTTGCCCCACATGGCAACCACCATGTCCTTCTCCGCTTTGCCAGGGTGGGTGGAAGTCAAGTGTCAGTCATCACTGCTTTCTAGTTAGTTTCAACTTTGCTCCTTGAGGAGTCTCCTTTCTGTCTTCTAATCAGATGATCAAATTGCTTTCTTTCCTGAACTCTGCTATTAATTTATTTATTCTTCATTAAAACTTAAAATGACTGCTTGCATCATTTTGGAGGGAGAAGGGAAGGGCATTTTTAATAACGGTTTCACTGAGGCTTAACTCATACATCAAAAATTCACCCTTACAATTCAGTGGTTTTTAGTATACTCACAGAGTTGTGCAAACACCACCACTATCTAATTTTAGGACATTTGTGTCACCCCAAAAAGAAACTTCATACCCATTAGCAGTCACTCCTCATTCCTTGCTTTTATCTTTAAAGGCATTCCTTCTACTGAAGGTATTTTGCTTTGGTTAAGTATTAAAGTCAATTCAATGGTCAGACAACAGAATCTAAAGGATTTTAAAGGGAAGGTGTTTGTTTATTTGGACTCTCTTGGTATTTCTGAAATAAGACCCTATACACCCACACAATATTATCTATTGTGTCCCCAAGTTTGTATCACCTGGCAAATTAACTATAAAATCAGTGAGGTTTGCTTCTTTGTGCCCTCTTCAAGGCTTTCCTCTTCACTTCTAGGCGCCCAGAGCACAATCACAAACCCCCAGCCACCCAGCAGGGCTCCATTCAGATTTAGCTTCCTCCATTGGAATACTCCATGTTCCAGAATGATCATACCGTCCCCAGCCCATACCCATGTCACTAGTGTTTCTGTGAACTGAAATAATTTAAGTGGTAGGAGAAAAGCAACAATGATTAGCCATATTCAGATAAAGAAATGACAGCTAGTTGCATTTTTAAAGTAACAGTTTGAAATGTGAGATTGCAGGCTGTAGGGGCAGAATTTTATTTCCAGTGAAAGAGGCATGAATAGGCAGGTTGGCAAGTGACTTGACACAAGTGGTTTTTCTACATTCTTAAGTACCGTCTGTAAAGCTAAAAATTTTTCTGCATTTTGCTCTAGTATAGCAACACGATTTAGTGAGAGTGCCAAGCTTTTTATTTATTTCTGTGGTGCAAACAGGAAGGCATCATAGGGTTGATGAAAGCAGAACTGAAGACCTATGGAATGCAGACGGTCCTCAGTAGCGCCTTTAAGGACCTCTTTCTCTAATATAAAAGTATTACATGCTAACGAGAAATTTTGGAGAATACAGACAAGTATAAAAAACGTTTTAACCACTTTAAACGCCACTAGTCACTGTTCATATTTTGTATATTTTTTCTAATCTTTCTTACTCTGAATATGCTAATTCCTAAAATATTTTCTCCTCCTTAACTCATGTGAGTTAAATTAAGCTATTAACCCTTGACATATAGACCACTAACCTTAGAAATTATTATCTTAATTTTTAAATTACTTTTTTATGACTTAAAAAATTCAAACTCATTGAGGACATTTACAAAATGCAAAAAAATTATAAAGAAGAAAATAATAGTCACTTTTAATTCTACTCTCAAGTAATAACTACCAGCTCTCATAATTTAAATAAGTTTAGCAAAGAAAACTAGTCACCACACTGTTGCCTAAAACAATGCAGGTTACTGACGCTAGTATTCTGGCTGGACTGCTATGTCAGCCTGTCCTAGATCATATGTGATGAGGGCCACTCCACCCAACCAAGCTACTGATAAGCTCCTACCAATTACTTTTCTCTTAACAGAATTTTGGTAAATTTCCTCAAAGGCTCTAACAAAAGAGTAAAGGGAAAAATGAAGGCACACAGAGGGCAAATGAAATACCTTCCTGACAACCAGAAAGCCATAGTCACAATGAATGAGACTTATCTCGTGAATTCATCTTGCAGGTTGCATAATGGTATCCTATCAGTAATTCTTTAAAATAACATCTCTTAAATCAATTAGAGTCTATGAATATGACACTGTGAGAACCAATGATCTGGAGACAACAGTTACATGTCATGTTTACCTTTTATTTATTTATATTTAATTGACAGTGCAGAATTTCACAAAAAAATGAGGGAAAAAAGCAAAACATCCTTTAAGAATGACTGTTTTTACAAAGTCTTTAAAAAAAGTTGGCGCTATATGCAGAAAAGCCAAGCCATTTCCTTGGCATATCTCACTTTTCACACTCCTTTTCCACAGTAATCAAGCATTCCCTCCGTTGTGCTGTGCTCTTAAAACAGAATAACTTCCAAGTATTCCTTTGTCACTGTAACCATATTAACAGTTTTGCTCTAAACCTGTAGGTACCCTGGGCTCCTCTGGGAATGTTGGGTAATAGAGAGTTGGGGAGAAAAGCCAGCTTTACCAAGGAAATATCCAGCTACACACTATCAGTTCCCGTGTACAGAGAACTCATCATGGATTTCAGCAAGAAACTGGTTTTGTCTTCTGTGTCATCAGTGCGGTGTTAATTTCTATAAATAAATGTGCTGTTTGACTCTTTTAAACCATATCCTACGAAAATAAATAGATGGATTTTTCACCAGACTTTGAGAATATGTTTGGAATCGTTCTGGTTTAAAATATAGACTATATACTATGCACAATTATGCAACTTACATATGGGGGTAAGAGCATAATTTTAAAGACTTCAATTAGCTACATACTCTATATTTTGAAAAAATGCTTTACATTATAAATGCAGAGGGCTCCAAATGTTCTTTAATTTCCTAATATGATTAATTTCAATGTTCCTTTGGCCACAGCCATGAGAAATTATACCAAACAAAAGGCAACCTCAAAAATTAGCAAATCTTAGTTTCACATCATCAAAAGCCTAGAAACAAAAAATGAGAATTTTAAGTGAGTCCAAAGGTTGCCTGAAAAGGATAACCTCTTGAAGACACCCAGAGGAGGCATGTTCTGTCAAGGACACCTGAGACTGATGCACAATGTGAGGAATGGCTGACAACCAACAAACAGGCATCTATTCTAGAACAGCTGAAACTGAGGCATGACCAGATGCCCATGTGACTGCAAATCCGGACAGGCTTGCCACCGATAGTTAAAAGTCCAGCCTGAGGGAAATTTGGCCGCCACTCAGGAGAAACATGCCATGCATATTAAGATCCCATGGACAGAGAAAACAAACAATGGTTTTAAATGTGAGCCTAAAACCAAGGAATGTAATATCAAATCAATATCCAAAATTCATCATTTTGGGTAAACAGTAAAAGTAAAAGATCAGTGAAAGGCTCCAAGTTAAGGTCAATTAATTAGCCTCCACAGCCACTGGGATGGTTATTAATAGGGCACAGTCAAAATCCACCAAAATTTTTTTTATGACATCGAGGTAAAAAAAATACTTTATGGCCACAGGGTGCAGGGAAAGGAAACTAGTATTTTGCATGAGGGATCCCACTCCTTCCCTTGGACCATCCTCATGTTTTTAAACCTCTACAGTTCCCATGGAGCATTTCTTTCACCCTAGACATTAACAGGCCACAAGTGTACATGTTACAAAGTGCAGGCACTGGTTGGTGATTGAGCTGCTTCTCTATGTAATGTACTTCACAAAGAGAATCACATTCATATGTGCATTGTACGGCAAATGTATGTACATCGATGAAAAAGATTTTTTTACAAAGCTGTAAATTATTATAACTCTATTTTATTATAGTTGTAGACAAATACTACAATCTTGACTTTTAAATAAGATTTATAAAAAGGTAAAAGCTCTAAGGAAAGCTGGACAATATGGCTATATAAAGACAGAAACAGAGAGAAAGAAACAGGAGAGAAGAAAAGAAGAGGAAGGGGGAGGGGAGAAGAACAGCACTGTAGATGCTGAATCAGATTTAAAAATTTTAAACTAATAGAAACAAATAAGGTGACTTTTATAAAGGAAGATTAATCAGATTTTGGTTCATGATGGAAAACTGGAGTGGACATTCCTACCTTCAATATACTTTCTCCCTCTTCTGGTAGACCCCAAACATCTCCTTTTTTTTTTTTACGGTTTTTACTTATTTATTTTTTTAAGTTTATTTATTTATTTTGAGAGAGAGAACAAGGAGAGGAGGGGCATAAAGAGAGGGAGAGAGAGAGAGAGAGAGAGAGAGAGAGAGGGAGAGAGAGAGAGAGAGAGAGAGAGAGAGAGAGAGAGAGAGAATCCCAAGCAGGTTCCATGTCGTCAGCATGGAGGATGATCTCATGAACCATGAGATCACGATGTGAGCTGAAACTAAGAGTCAGATACTTAACTGACTGAGCCACCCAGGCACTCCTCTATTTGTTTGTTTTGAGAGAGAGAGAGAGAGAGAGATAGAGACAGAGAGAGAAAGCACATGCATGTATGCAAGCAGAGAAGGGGCACAGAGAGGGAAAAAGAGAATCCCAAGCAGGCTCCATACTGTCATACTGTTAGCATGGAGCCTGACTTGGGGCTAGAACCCACAAATTGAACTGTGAGATCATGACCTGAGCCAAAATCAAGAGTCAGTAGCTTACCCAACTGAGCCACCCTGGTACCCTCCTCCCCATGCTTTTTTAACCTTTAACAAACTTCATTCTTTGTGATTATGGCAATCACACTACCAATCACACTACCATTGGTAGCTTACCATTGTAAGCTACCAATTACAGTTACACAACTATTCCCAGAAGTGGAAACTGCAAGCTACATCAACCAACCATATTCACCTCCTGAGGGATTTAAATTAGAGCAAAGATCTACAGGTGCAGATGTTTATGGCTGGATGATTCAATGGAGTCATCTCAAAAAGAGGGCTCTCAAGTTCCTGGAGCTGAAACCCACAGAGAAACTCTAGATCCCATCTTCTATTTTGGCAAGCTAATGTATATTCTGCAGAAAGATCTATGGTTGCTTTTGCTTTAGTCAAAGGGTTTTAGACTATATTTCCATGGATGCAGGGGCCATATCTAATGTCACTAATTATTACATGTTCTGTGCTTGGCTCTGCATTGAGTTCTTGGTAGGCATTTAACCACTCGCTAAATGTTGAAACAGCATGAGTGAATAAGCATATCTCAACTCCTAAAAATACTTCCTGCTTTTAAGATTTAAAGAGTAATTTACATTTTAAATATAAATAGTTGAGGTAATTTTCATTAAATATCCCAAATAGTAACAGGAATGAGCAGAGTATTAATATAAAAAGTTGAATTTTAAAAGGCAAAAATATTAGACAAAAATTTTAAAAAATGACTTTTGCAGTTTCCATTACATGTTCTATTTTATATAAGTGTAATTTATGCCCAATTCCTACTTATTCGCATTGATGAATAACATTTTAACACACTTTTCATCCTCACCTGTGCACATTATTAGATTATTTGCATGAGTTATTTTGTTTTCACAAAGCCATCAATTCTCTAAAATTAACTGCTACTTTAAATTTTTTTCAGTACTGTTGTGAACTGAATGTTTGATTCCGCCCCCCCCCCATTCATATGTTGAAATCAAATTCCCAATATGATAATATTTGGAAGTGGGGCATTTGGGAGGTAATTAGGTCATGAGAACACAGCCTTAATGAATGGGATTTGTGCTTGTATAAGAAGAGGACAGAGAACCCCTTTTCCATCACGTGAGAATACAGCAAAGTTTGGCAGTCTGTGACATCAGAATCCAACAACACTGGCACCCTGATCTTGGACTTTCAGCCTCCAGAACTGTGATATACACATTTTGGTTGTTTAAAAGCTACCCAGACTGTTGTACTTTGTTACAACAACCCAAACTAAGGCAAAATATATATGTCTCTCAGGATCCACGAAGTTTTTCCAAGAACTTTGTAGGCAGTGAAAAACTTAAGAAAATCTATTTTCATATTCTCAACTTCTGCTTTTTGCTAAAATTGATCTGCCTGAGAATAGGGCTGTGGTCAAGGCATCAATTTAGTTTATATTTTCCATCTTCCCTTTTCACAAACTTCCTTCATATTACAATAGAAACATTCCAACTCTTATCAAAAGGTGTCTGAAATCTTTTTTAACCAAGTCACCATAAGCTTTTGATAAGGTGTTTTTTTTCTCATTTTTCTGTTCTAGACAAAGTGGGGCATTAGAAATGGGGTATTTTGCCTGTATTGGAATATTCTAATATTAGATATATTTGTAGAGTTAGGTTAAATATTCTAATATCAGATATATTTGTAGAGTTGGTTAAAGTGACCATTTGCTTCCAAATATCTATCTTCTTCCGTCTCCCTAATTCTATCTCCTTAATTCTTGCCAAAAAAATTGTTGATGCTGAGGAAAATGCTGAGAAAAAAGCAACAAAATTGTGTCACTGGTAAATACTGAAAGGCATTGTAGGTTATTTCACCTAGGCGAAAAGCTCATAGACAGACTGTCCTTCCTATCTATCTATCTATCTATCTATCCATCATCTATCATCTCAGAATAAAAAGATTTGTAAAAATGCAAGCTCTCTTTCCCTACCCTATCTTTCCTTTCGGAATGATTTAGTACAAAACCCAGTAGGTATGACAGAGCAAAATAACACAAATAGGGCAAGTAGGAGTACCATCCCAGCACTGAGCGTCCAAGCAAGGTGAAGAAGTCATCTGTGCAATGGCCATGTGTGGGTTGTCAGAGCTAAGAGGTATGTGAGAAGGTTGTGGGAGTGGGGCAATGTTGGTGTTGGTAATTGGAGCTTATTTGCATATAGGTGGGATCGATCAAAGGAGTAAATAGATTGAGGATGATGGTATCCAAGTTTCTCATTATCAGACATATATGCATATACATTCATATGTATTATACATAGTAAAATGTGCATTTCTAATTAAACTTTACTTTTTAGGTTTAACTATCAATTTCTATAATATATTTAAGTTGATTTGATCAATGATGTTCCAATAATAATTGTAATGATAACTTAATCCAGATGAAGGGAAAATAACACTTAAGTCTTCTGGTCACAGAGAACATAAAAAAATATTTTAAATTTATATACATATTTTTATAGCAGAAAGATATAAATTGTGATCAATAAAAGACCTCCAAGCATAAAAATATATTATGTTAGGATAAAATTCTGTGGGAGAAATGGAATGGAAATATGAGTTCAAGGAGAAAATGGAACCATGTAAAATTTCTGGTTGTTAAAGAAAAGCTTATTCATGGATTTTTAAAAATTGATGATGGTGGGTATAAAGTATACTATTTAAATTATATTGGAGAGATATACTATATCACTACAGTACTTAAATTATATTGAATAGATATGTTGAAAAGAATATTACAATTTTTATATCAAATGTCAATAATTAAGGTATGCCAAAAGTCACATATTTTGAAATTAATTTAACTTATGATGAAAAAAATCTCACTGTCAATTTAAAAATGGACAAGAAAGTAAAACTAGTTTCCAAAAAATGCTAGAGGCATGTAAGCAACCCCTAAAGGTAAATATTTCATATATGCTTACAACTAGAAAAATAGAAATTCACAAAAATTAATTAATGTTAACAAGGTCACAATAGTAAGTGATTAAACTAGAAGGGTCTGTGGCTCTGATCCTCTAAATTTCTCACTGTACCTTCACTTTCCCAGATTTTCCTCACTCCAGTTCACTTCTTGTCCAGCTCATTGGCTGGACCGATCCACAAGGGCCTCAAGATCACCACAAGCTGCTTGGCTGCCGATTCACAAAGGCAATAACTGCAGAGAGGCCACAGCTTCCCATATACTTCTGCATTAACTCTCCCTTCTCAGTCCATTTCGCTACATGTGTGTGGCTTCGTGATTTCTCTGTAAGCTCCAACATGTCCACCTGCCACAGTGTTTCAGGAGGGGGGTTAGTGCTTCCTTCTCTTGTCCTTCAAATTTCCTTCTGTACTTTCTCTTCCCTACCTCTTCCCACAATTGTGTAAAGTTTAACACCTATAATAAATCTTTTATTCTTGTAATATGCATGATGGCTCTGCTTCTTCACTGACACAATTATTGTCAGCACTGCTGATCTTCCTTAGGACCAACTCCCATTACCTCTCATTACTTTAAGTTCTATAAACAGATTCAAATTCCCAAATGGCTCCAAGGGTCCACCTACAAAGTATGACCCATGAGGATGAACCATACACACCAAGGGATGTCAGAGAGAATTAAGATTATTTTATTATAAACCATGTACACTACTTTTGAAGTGGTATAGTGTTACTTGAATGTAGACTTGAATTGTTGTAAATGTATATTGCAAATTCTAGGGTAACTGCTGAATAAAGTAAGAAAAGAGGTATAACTGCTATGCTAAGAGAGAAAAGAAAAATGGGATCATATAAAATGCTCAGCTAAAACCTCAAAATGTGGAGAGAGAATGGAGAACAAAACAGCATCAAGGAACAAAGGCAACAAATAGAAAACAGTAAAAAATATGGTAGAAATTCATCCATCTATGTAAATAATCACTTTAGACAATTATAAATAATGATCTAAACACACCAATTGAAAGACAGATATTGTCAGGGTGGATCAGAAAACAAGACTCAACTGTATGTTGGTTATGCCAAACTCACTTTAAATACAAAGACACATATTAATTAAAAGTGATATAATTAAAATATACCTTAACAATTAAAAAATAGAAATATTACAATGTCAGCACTCAGATCACAGTGGAATTAAACTAGATCAATAACAGAATGATAGCTGGAAAATGCCCAAATATTTGGAGATTAAACAAAACACTTCTAAATAACACATGGTTCAAAAAAGAAATCTCAAGAGAAATTTTAAAATATTTTGAAGTAAATGAAAATGGAAACACAGATATCAAAATTGCATGATGTGGCAAAAACATTGTTTAGAGGGGAACTTACAGAATTGAATGCATATATTAGAAAAGAAGAAAGATCTAAAATCATAATCTAAGCTTCCACCTTAGGAAAGTAGACAAAGAAGAGCAAGTTACATCCAAAGTAAGCAGAAGAAATTAAGTAAAATTTAGAGTAGAAATCAATGAAATTGAAAATAGAAAATCAATAGAGAAAATCAATGAAATAACATCTGGTGCTTTGAAGAAATCAATAAAATTGATAAGCCTCTAGCCAGGTTAACTAAATCAAAAAGAAAGAGGATAAAAATTACTAATACCAAAAGTGACAGAGAAGACATTAATACAGATCTCATGAATTTATGCCCACAAATTCAATAACTTTAATGGAATGTACCAAATCTTTGCAGGACAGAATCTATCAAAATTTAAACAGATGAAACATAAGAAATTGAATCAATAATTAATAATCTTCCAAAACAGATAGCACCAGGCCCTGATGGGTTTATTGGTGAAGTCTCTGAAACATTTAAGGAAGAAATTATGCTAATTTTCTATAATTTCTTTTAAAATATAGCAGAGAGAATGCTTTCTAATTCATTCTATGAAGTCAGAATTATCCTAATATCAAGCCAGAATATTTTGATGCACAGAGATCTTTGGTGTCAGGTAAGTGCTTATGGTATTCCTACAAAATATAGATGGATAACCTATTAAAAGTCTTAGTTGATTTTTGTAAGCAGAAAAGTTCTAAATCTAAAAGTTTCACTTGATTCACCACAAATTATGTTTCCTCAACCAATTATTTTACTTGAACCAGTTCACAGACCCAAACCCATTTAATGATGAATAGGCCAAATCCCCTGAAGGAAAGGCCTTGTACACTGCCAAAAGTTTATATTTTAAATCTTCTTCCAAGCCTTTTTTCAAAAAGACATACAGCCATTGTGCTTGGTGAGAAAGAAATTACTAGACAATCACAGAAATCAAAAGATTAATGAAGTTTTGGCTTAGATCCCTAAATAAATGAACCCAGTGGTTGTTTCCTCACTTACCGAATGCATAATTAGAATAAACATATTCAGTAATTGGCAGAATACTACACATTGTCTCCTTGATCTGGAGACTGAGGGTTATTATGGTAGGAAAGGTTAAATGAAAATCTCTAGCACTGCCTCTATCTAACAACTACTGCCACATTTATAGGGGAATATTAGCAGATATTAATACTTAATCAAGAAAATAAGAAATGCAAGAGTACGGTGTTCCTACAATAACTCCATTTAATTTGCCTATACGGACTGTGCAGAGGACAGATAAATATTAAAGAACAAAAAATACATATTGCAAGCTTAATTTGGTGATGATTTAAATTACAGCTGTTGTTCTACATGTGGTTTAATTATTGCAGCACATCAACACATCCCCTGGCACAGTAGCTATTAATCTCACAAATGCAGTTTGCTTTCACCTAGAAGGGCCAGCAATAAATATTAACTGTATTAGCTATACCAAATCTCCAGCCCTTGTCATAATCATAATCCAGTCAAAGAGACCTTCACTGTTTCTTCATTCATAAGATAACATATCGGTCCACTACAATGATGTTATCATGCTGATTGAATCTTGTAAAGAGGAAATGAAGCCTCTCTAGACATCATTAGACACATGTATACCACCTTGATGGAATTTTTAGGGGTCTGCCTCCTCCTACCTTTTGGGCCTTTTTGGCTCACTCTTTATCCATTTCACCTACCTCCTACCCGTGCCTCTGCAACCACCAATCTGTTCTTACCTATATGTTTTTTGTATCTATGAGCTTGGTTTTGTTTTTATTTTTTTTTAAGATTCCACATGTTAGTGAGATTATATTGTACCTATCTTTCTCTGTCTGACTTACTTGACTTAGCGTAATGTCCTCAAGGTCCATCCACATTGTCACAAATGACAAGATTTTATTGTGCATGTATATGATTTTCTTTTCTTTTCTCTGTCTCTCTTTTTTTTGGGGGGGGGAGAGAAAGAGAAAGAGAGAGAGAGAGAGAGAGAGAGAGAGAGAGAGAGAGAGAGAGAATCTTAAGCAGGCTCCATACCCATTACAGAGCCTGACGTGGAGCTCAATCTCATGAGCATGAGATCATGACCTGAGCTAAAATCAAGAGTAGGATGCTTAACTGACTGAGCCACCCAGGTGCCCCTGTATATACAATTTTCTATTGTATATATATGATACATTTTCTTTATCCATTCATCCATTGATGGACACTTAGGTTGTTTTTATATCTTGGCTATTGTAAATAAGAATTAAATGAACATGGGAGTGCATATGTCTTTTCAAACTAGTATTTTCATTTTCTTCAGATAAATGCCCAGAAGTGGAATTGCTGAATCATATGGTAGATCGACTGATTGATTTTAGAGGAACCCCTATACTGTCTTCCACAGTGGCTCCACCAGTTTACATTCCCACAAATAGTACACAGAGCTTCCCTTTTACCCACTTCCTTGCCAACATTTGTCTGATAATAGCCATTCTAACAGGTATAACCTAGTATCTCCTTGTGGTTTTGATTTACATTTCACTGATGATTAGTGATGTTGAATATCTTTTTATGTACCTATTGGCCATCTGTCTGTCTTCCTTGAAAAAATGTTTATTCAGATCTTTCGTCGATTTTTAAATTGGATTGTGTCTTTGTTTTGCTATTAAATGGTATGAGTTTTTATATATGGATATTAACTCCTTATCAGATAGGCAAATATTTTTACCATTCAGTCATTAGGTTGCCTTTTCATTTTGTTAATGGTTTCCTTTGCTGTGCAGAACCTTTTTAGTTTGATGTGGCCCCACTTGTTTATTTTTGTTTTTATGGCCTTTGCTTTTGATGTCAGATCCAAAAAAACATCACTAAGACTAATGTCAAGGAGTTTATCACCTATGTTTTCTTCCAGGGGTTTAATGGTTTCAGGTCTTACGTTCAAGTCTTTAATCCATTTTGAGTTTATTTTTGTGTATGGTATAATATAATGGTACAGTTTCATTCTTTTACATATAACTCTTTTCCTAATATTTATTGAAGAAACTATCCATTTCCCATTCTACATTTTTGGTTCCTTTATCATAAATTAATTGGTCCCATATGTGTGGCTTTATTTCTGAGCTTTATTCTGTTCAGTTGATCTCTGCATCTGTTTTTATGGTAATATCATTCTATTTTTTTAAGGAACAATGTAAAATGTTTTACTAGAAAAGCTTTGTAGCAAATGGATTGTGGTGGATATCAAATCATTGTGGTATTTAAATTCCACTAGATACACTTTAAAGTGAAAGAACAGTTTCATCTTTAAAGTTATATGTTTATAATATATACTTACAGTTATCTTTTTGCAACCACTTAAGTTAGTAATACAAAACCTTAATTTTCAACTTAAAAATTCCTTACAAATATCAAATCATTATGTTGTACACCAAAAACTAATATTGTATATCAATTATATCTCATAATAAAGTTCTTTTACCAAGATTTTATTTAAATTCATTTGTTAATATACAGTGTAGTATTAGTTTCAGGAGTAGAATTTAGGGATTCATCACATACATATAACTCCCAGTGCTCATCACAAGTGCCCTCCTTAATGCCCATCACACTTTTAACCAATCCCCTCCTATCTCTCCTCCAACAACCCTCACTTTGCTCTTCTCTATAGTTATAGTCTCTTATGGTTCCCCTCCCTCTCTGGTTTTATCTTATTTTATTTTTCCTTCTCTCACTTATGTTCATTTGTTTTGTTTATTTTTCTTTTCTTTTTTTTAAAGAGAGAAACAGAGGGAGAGCACAAGTGGGGAAGAGGGAGAGAGAGAGAGAGAGAGAGAGAGAGAGAGAGAGAGAGAGAGAGAGAATGGGAGGGAGTCTTAAGCAGGCTACATGCTCAGTGTGGAGAGCAATGCGGGTCTCGATCCCAAGACTCTGGGGTCATGACCTGAGCTGAAATCAAGAGTTGGACACTCAACTGATTGAGCCACCCAGGAGCCCTTGTTTTGTTTCTTAAATTCCACATATGAGTGAAATCATATGGTATTTGTCTTTCTCTGACTTATTTTGCTTAGCATAATACACTCTAGTTTCATCCATGTCATTGCAAATGGCAAGATTTCATTTTTTTGATGGCTGAGTTATACTCCTGTGTGTGTGTGTGTGTGTGCGCGCGCGCATGTGTATACCACATCTTCTTGATCCATTCATCAGTTTTTGGACATTTGGGCTCTTTCCATAATTTGGCTATAAACATTGGGGTGCATGTACCCTTTTGAATCAATATTTTTGTATCTTTGGATAAATACCTATTCATGCAATTAATGGGTCACACAGTTCTATCTTTAAATTTGAAGAAACTCCATACTGTTTTCCAGAGTAGCTGCAACCAGTTTGCATTCCCACCAAAGTGTTTCCCTTTCTCCACATCCTCACCAACATCTGCTGTTTCTTGGGTTGTTAATTTTAGCCATTCTGATTGGTGTGAGATAGAATCTCATTGTGGTTTTGATTTGTACTTCCCTGATCTTTCCTGATCAGAGCAAATATTTGAGCCGACCTCCTAGAGGCTTTCCTTGTTGCAACATTGTACTAAAACTGACTCATAAATAGCATACAGGTTTTTCTTCTTTAAGATTAGAATCATTTAATAAACATGGTTGCTGTAGCATCTCAGAAGCTGAGAGGCTGGTTCTGCTAGTAAAAAAGAAACAACTACAAAATGAATGAATCCAGGAATGATCACCATCTATGTGCTATCTGCCCCTGAAATATTTCTTTCTTTTTAAAGATTTTATTTTTAAGTAATCTCTACACCCAGTGTGGAGCTCTAACTCACACCCCTAAGATCAAGAGTAGAGTGCTCTACCAACTGAGCCCATTAGGCACCCTTGCCCCTGATATATTTCTGTGGCACCATAGTAGACTCTGTGTATTTAGTGGGCACTGTGTTGTATTGCTCAGGTTCTCTGTCAGTGTGACAAGACCTGTGCTCCCAGCCTTCTGGGAGTGTGTCACCAGCTGCTTCAGAAACTGTCTTCAGCTAAAGAGAACACCCTTGTCTAAGGTCACTCTTCCCACCTTCCTGAGGGCAGTCCACAAGCAATGGCATGTTGCAATTGTGCTCTAAAGTTCTAAACCTTCACGTAATTTTGGGACAGTTCTGAAGGGCCATCTGGGTTCTAGATATCCTTAGGGGCTGAGTCTTGTTGAAACTGTATTCCAGGCCAAACTCTCCTTCTGTCTACATATTTGCTTCACTCTCCCACTTCCCATGCTGATTCTGAGAGCCTGCCCTAATAAACTCCTGCACTGGCCTCCTTCTTTGTTTGTTTCCCAGGACCTCTCTTGTAACAGGTAGAAATAGTAGAACCTGGTAGGAGAGAGGCAGCATGGGTAGATTTTATTTCATACCAGGACTCTTTGTTGCTTCTCCAAGAACTAAACTGGCTCAATCCCTGCCACCACCACCCCCTGCCACCAAGAAAAAAAGTTTTTGAATCTATAAAACTTTCCATTAGTAAACAGAGCTCTGTAGTTGGGGAGTGAGGGCAGGGGGTATGGTTCTTGCGTAAAGGAATGCTCAGAGACATCCTTATGCTTTTTTTTCCTCAGGAATCGGATTTCAAGGGCTAATTGGGAAACAAAATGTTAGAAAAGCCAGTAAGTGAGTCAGAGACAGAGAGACAATGAATCTTAAATCCTGGCACAGGAGGTAGGGTCAGATCATGAGAATGAACTAAAGTTTAACATGGGATTATGAATTTGTAAGCCAAAATAGTCAAAGCTCAAGTGTATAAAAGTAATGCCAAGACTATTAAACAAGAAATGATGAAACTATCAAATCTATTCCTTGCCTCTTGGAGATAATCAGAGCCATCTGCTCCACCATTTTTAAAGCTGCTTCAAAATAATTACATTTAGGTCTTACCTAAAATTGTACTTTATAAGAAAGTTTTCAATGTGATAACACTGTCTATGGTCGGGTCACTCTGTTCACTCAATAGCTTTTTATTTAATAACATTTTTGCCTGCCATGTCTACATGTGTAACCTGAGTGCTAGGTTAACTCTATAAACTGGCTTTTCAGGAGAAAGGAAAACTAAAGAGAAAATAAATGCAATTGTTTAAATTGTTAAGAAAGCCAGAATAAGAGGAAGGAGTTGTAATTGAAGATGTTTGTAGTCAGGTCAGGACTGGTATCTAAGTTGCCTCACTATTTACAATGTGCCAATTAAACAATAACTTTCAGGCTTATAGCTGTTTCAGGTCTCAGTGTATACCATTATTGCTATCTCAGCCACAATCAGAATAGCCACATTAAGGAAACAGGAAAGTGGCACATTTTATATTCCAATTGGGCAGAGGTTATATAGCAACAAGCTAACACCTCAGCTGGGCTGAATTTGCCTAACAGACTCATTTCTACTTAAACCCTATGTCAGTGGAGCAGAAGGTGTTCAAATGTAAAAAAGGGAGAAGCTCCAGGCATTTCTATTGTCATATATTTAGTCCTCATAATTTAAGCCTCATAAACATACAGGAAAGGTAGTCTTGTATCATTTTACAGATGGGAAAACTGAGGTTAGCCTCAGAGCTAAACAAGGGCTGCAGGAGGCCAAGGTACAAAGCAGAGGCCCATTTGTCGCAATGGGCCATCTTGGTTACGGGCAGCTTGAGGTAAAAACAGGATCCATAAAAATGGAGGCAAGGATGACTGAACAGATATGGTAAAAAGTTTGTGAAAGAAAATTCTAAGGGAGGCAAGATGATACAGCAACAGGAAGGGCAACTTCACAGTGGAATGAAGGAGCAGAGTAATCACAGATGCTCTGAAACTCTTTGAGTCTTGTCTTTATGTTATGTAAAAGGAAATAATACCTGTATCTGAGATAGGTTTTGAAGATTAGATGAAACAATGCATGTAAAACCCTGAAGCAGTACCTGGAACACGGCAGGCCTTCTCAATCCATATTCCTTTCTTCTTCCCTTTTCCTTCCTTCCTTTGCTTCACCCTTTTCCCCAGAGTTGGTCTTAATTCTACAGAAGGGGATAGGAAATCAAAGTCAAGACAAAGAAGGGGGAAAAAAATAACCACAGTCATTATTTAGTTATAGATATGACTCAAAACCCAATCTATGTTTTATGTCAAAAGTTGACAGGACTTTTCAAGCTTGAGTAATCAAATAGATTTTAGGAGCTTTCTGATATTGGGGGAAAAATATGTGGATACCACTTTGACATTTTCACAGCGGTACTTTCAAATGTTTCCCAACAACTGAAGCCAGAATGTAATTTACTCTTTCCCTAGCACATTATTTTGCCTCCCAGGAATTCACAAAATTGAAGCCATATGAGTGCATGTGCTTAAATCTCCCTATTGTTACTCCACAATCTTATGTGGACTGGCTTTTTGTTCTCCTTTCTGATGTCAATCCTTTTTGATCTCTTAGTCCCAGCTCTTTGAAGGAAGGGTCATCTCATTCATTTTGTAGCTACAGCAGACTAAGCATAGAGCCATGGACAAAATTTGCACTTAACAAAAAGTTGTTGACTTAGTAGGAGGACTTGGAGGTCTCTATCCAGTGTATTAGTATTATCAAAGTCAGAGCAGGAGAATGTATTGAAAGCAGAGAGATATATAAAAATTCAAGTTTTGCTGACTTCCAACAGGCTCTTTAAAATCAAAAAAGTCGGGGCGCCTGGGTGGCGCAGTCGGTTAGGCGTCCGACTTCAGCCAGGTCACAATCTCGCGGTCCGTGAGTTCGAGCCCCGCGTCAGGCTCTGGGCTGATGGCTCGGAGCCTGGAGCCTGTTTCCGATTCTGTGTCTCCCTCTCTCTCTGCCCCTCCCCCGTTCATGCTCTGTCTCTCTCTGTCCCAAAAATAAATAAACGTTGAAAAAAAAATTTAAAAAAAAATGAAAAAAGTCGTCAAGGGAAATAGATTAGATTAGAAAGAGAACAGAAAAAGAGGCTGGCAGCTCTGACCACCTGGAAATGAGGGTCACCCAGGCAGGTGGGGGGAAATTTTGGAGGATGACCCTTCATCTCAATTTTCATGGCTCTTACTTCTCCCTTTTCTCCCTCTGTTTTTTCCCTTGTACTTCTCTCTCCATGTGTCTGACAATGAATTATTGTCTGAAGAAAGATGACAAGGCCAGATGTTCTCTATACTTAACATACTTCCACATCTGCATATCTCAAAGGCTAAGGGCCACACCATGACTCTTTTAGATCTGTTAACCCTGGTCTACTTAGCGCAGCCATGCTACACAAGACACTAACGTTGGTAACCAATGTTGAACGAACAATTTGTGGCTGGTTTCCAAAGGGGACTGCGAGGCAGACAGAACTTTACAGTTGTCTCTCTTATATACCTTATGACAACGTACTTTGGAATTAAGCTACTTACCAGATTTAGTAATAAAAACATAGGATCCCCAGTTAAATTTGAATTTCATATAAACAACAAATAATATTGAATGCAGTATTTGGAACATGCTTATACGTGCTATGATGGCTGCTTGAATTCCAGGCATCGTATCCACATTCAAACCAGTGTAAAAGCGAAGAAGGGAAGCAACAGGGTCTGTCCATGCCTGTTAAGGGCACTTTCCTGAACTAATACCTTATAGCTTAGTCGTGAGAATTTAGTCACATGTCACATCTAACTACAAGAAAAACTGGGAAAGCAGTCTTTTAAATGGACACTTCAGTTAAAAATTGGACATGTTCATCATAACAAGCTATTAAAAGGCATAAGGTACAGGAATCTAGCCAATATTATGAAATGGAAGAATTCTCCTCAAAAGAAGTTCCAGAAAGAAATGGCAGCTAGAGAATTGCTAAACACAGGTATAAAAAATATAACTGAGCAAGAATTTAGAATAATCATCATAAGATTAATAGCTAGGCTTGAAAAAAGCATAGAAGACAGCAGAGAATCTATTGCTGGAGAGATCAAGGAACTAAGAAACAGTCACAACAAATTAAGAAATGCTGTAAATGAGATGCAAAATAAACTAGATGCAGTGACAGCAAAGATGGAGGAGACAAAAAGAGAATAAGTGAAATAAAAGATAAAATTATGGAAAATGATGAAGCTGAGAAAAAGAGAGACAAGAAGATACTAGACCACGAGGGGAGAATTAGAGAACTAAGTGATTCAATGAAACATAATATCTGTATCATAGGAGTTCCAAAAGAAGAGAGAGAGAAAGGGGGCAAAAGGTTTACTTGAACAAATTACAGCTGAAAACTTCCCTAATCTGGGAAGAAAACAGACATCCAAATACAGGAGGCACAGAGAACTCCCTTCCGATTTAATAAGAATAGATATTCTCCATGACACATCATAGTGAAACTGGCAAAATACAAAGATAAAGAGAAAATTCTGAAAGCTCCTAGGGACAAATGGGCCTTAACCTACAAGGATAGACACATAAAGGTAGTAGAAGACCTGTCCACTGAAACTTGGCAAGCCAGAAGGGAGCAGCAGGAAATATTCAATGTGTTGAATAGGAAAAATATGCAGCCAAGAATCCTTTATCCAGCCAGGCTCTCATTCAGAATAGAAGGAGAGATAAAGGCTTTCCCAAACAAAAACTGAAGGAGTTCATGACCACTAAACCAGCCCAGCAAGAGATCCTAAGGGGGACTTTGTGAGTGGAATGCTGCAAAGACTACAAAGGACCAGAGACATCACCACAAGCATGAAACCTCCAGATAACACAATGACACTAAATCCATATCTAATGACTCTGAAGGTAAATGTACTAAATGCTCCAATCAAAAGACATAGGGTATCAGAACAATAAAAACACAAGATTCATCTATATGCTATCTACAAGAGACCCATTTTAGACCTGAGGACACTTTCAGATTGAAAGTGAGGGGATGGAGAACCATCTATCATGTTACTGGAAGTCAAAAGAATGCTGGAGTAGAGATACTTATATAAGACAAACTAGATTTTAAGCTAAAGGCTGTAACAAGATATGAAGAAGGGCATTATATCATAATTATGGGGTCTATACCTCAAGAAGAGCTAACAATTATAAATGTTTATGCTACCAACTTGTAGCGCCCAAATATATAAATCAATTAATCATAAACATAAGCAATCTTATTGATAGGAATAGTGTAATTACAGGGGACTTAAATACTCCACTTATAGCAATGGACAGATCATCTAGGCAAAAAAATCAATGAAGAAACAATGGCCTTGAATGACACACTGGACTAGATGGACTTGACAGATCTATTCAGAACTTTTCATCCAAAAGCAGCAGAATACACATACTTTTTGAGCACACATGGAACATTCTCTGAGATCACATATTGGGTCACCAAACAGCCCTCAATAATTATAAAAGAATTGAGATCATACCATGCATATTTTTGTGATCACGATGCTATGAAACTTGAGATGAACTGCAAGAAAATGTTTGGAAAACCTCCAAATACATGGAGGTTAAAGAACATCCTACTAAGGAATGAATGGGTCAACCAGGCAATTAAGGAAGAAATTAAAAAATATATGGAAGCAAATTAAAATGAAAACATGACTGTCCAAACCCTTTGGGATACAGCAAAGGCAGACCCTAAGAGGAAAATACATTGCAATCCAGGCCTATCTCAAAAAACAAGAAAAATCCCTTGGGGCGCCTGGGTGGCGCAGTCAGCTAAGCGTCCGACTTCGGCTCGGGTCACGATCTCGCGGTCCGTGAGTTCGAGCCCCGCGTCGGGCTCTGGGCTAATGGCTCAGATCCTGGAGCCTGTTTCCGATTCTGTGTCTCTCTCTCTCTCTGCCCCTCCGCCGTTCATGCTCTGTCTCTCTCTGTCCCAAAAATAAATAAACGTTGAAAAAAAAATTAAAAAAAAAAAACAAGAAAAATCCCAAAAGAAAATCTAACAGTACACCTCAAGAAACTAGAAGCAGAACAGCGAAGAAACCCCAAAGCCAGTAGAAGAGAAATAATAAAGATTAGAGCAGAAACAAATAATATAGAATCCAAAAAAAAGTAGAACAGATCAAATGAATCTAAGAGCTGGTTTTTTGAAAAAATAAGCAAAATTGATAACCCCCTAGCCAGACTTCTCAAGAGGAAAAGAGATAAGACCCAAATAGATAAAATCACAAATGGAAGAGGACAGATCACAACCAATACCACAGAAATACAATTATCAGAGAATACTATGAAAAATTATACGCCAACAAACTGGACAATCTGGAAGAAATAGACAAATTCCTAGACACCCACACATTACCTAAACTCAAACGGGAAAAAATAGAAAATTTGAGCAGACCCATAACCAGCGAAGAAAATCCATTTTCTAAAATCTCCCAATAAATCAGAGTCCTGGGCCAGATGGCTTCCCAGGGGAATTCTACCAGACATTTAAAGCAGAGTTAATACCTATCCTTCTCAAGCTGTTCCAAAAAATAGAAACAGAAGGAAAGCTTCTGGACTCATTCTATGAAGCCAGCATTACCTTGATTCCCAAACCAGACAGAGACCCCATTAAAAAGGAGAATTACAGGCCAATATCTCTGATAAACATGGATGCAAAAAATTCTCAACAAGATACTAGCAAATCGAATTCAATAGTATATCAAAAGAATTATTCACCACAATCAAGTGGGATTCATTCCTGAGCTTCAGGGCTGGTTCAATACTTGAAAATCAATCAATGTAATACACCACATTAATAGAATAAAGGATAAGAACCATATGATCCTGTCAATAGATGCAGAAAAAGCATTTGACAAAATACAGCATCCTTTCTTAATAAAATCCCTCAAGAAAGTTGGGAAAGAGGGAACATAGCTTAATATCATAAAAGCCATTTATGAAAAGCCCACAGCTAATATCATCCTCAATGTAGAAAAACTGAGAGCTTTCCCCCTAAGGTCAGGAACACTACAGGGATTTCCACTTTCACCACTGTTGTTCAACATAGTATTGAAGTTTTAGTCTCAGCACTCAAACAACAAAATGAAATAAAAAGCATCCAAATCAGCAAGAAAGAAGTCAAATTTTCACTCTTCACGGCCCACATGATACTGTATGTGGAGAACATGAAAGACTCCACCAAAAAATTACTAGAACTAATATATGAATACAGCAAAGTTATTGTTACAGAAATGTACAGAAATATGTTGCATTTTTATACACCAATAATGAAGCACCAGAAAGAGAAATCAAGAAATCGATCCTATTTACAATTGCACCCAAAACCGTGAGATACCTAGAAATAA